>NC_138559.1:4186562-4461880 GCF_964273705.1 Natrix helvetica | reverse complement strand
TTACATCAGAATTAGCAAAAGAGCCTAATTCAGCCAGAAACGTAACTTTTGACCCAGAGCTCAGTTTAGAACAACATACATATGTCAGTGGTGTCCTGAGTCGGGGAAGCTAAAAAAACCACTCCATTCGCTGATCTGAGCTTTCCCTAAGGAGTTAGACCAAAGCTTATATCAGATTTGGCAAAAGAGTGCAATTCAGCCAGAAACGTAACTTTTGACACAGAGCTCAGTTTCGAACAACATACATATGTTAGTGGAGTCCTGAGTCGGGGAAGCTAAAAAACCACTCCATTCGCTGATCTGAGCTTTCCCTGAGGAGTTAGACCAAAGCTTATATCAGATTTGGCAAAAGAGTGCAATTCAGCCAGAAACGTAACTTTTGACCCACAATGCAGTTTCGAATAACATAAACACGTTAATGGTGTCCTGAGTCGAGGAAGCTAAAAAACCACTCCATTCGCTGATCTGAGCTTTCCCTGAGATAGACCAAAGCCTACATCAGAATTAGCAAAAGAGCCTAATTCAGCCAGAAACGTAACTTTTGACACAGATCTAAGTTACGAATAACATACACATGTTAGTCGTGTCCTTTCGAGGAAGGTAAAAAAAAAAACACCATTCGCTGATATGAGCTTTCCCTGAGGAGTTAGACCAAAGCTTATATCAGAATTGGCAAAAGAGCCCAATTGAGCCACAAACGTAACTTTTGACCCAGAGCTCAGTTTTGAATTACATACACATGTTAGTGGTGTCCTGAGTTGGGGAAGCTAAAAAACCACTCCATTCGCTGATCTGAGCTTTCCCTAAGGAGTTAGACCAAAGCTTATATCAGATTTGGCAAAAGAGTGCAATTCAGCCAGAAACGTAACTTTTGACCCAGAGCTCAGTTTCCAATAACATACAATTGTTAGTGGAGTCCTGAGTCGGGGAAGCTAAAAAACCACTCCATTCGCTGATCTGAGCTTTCACTGAGGAGTTAGACCAAAGCTTATATCAGATTTGGCAAAAGAGTGCAATTCAGCCAGAAACGTAACTTTTGACACAGAGCTCAGTTTCGAACAACATACATATGTTAGTGGAGTCCTGAGTCGGGGAAGCTAAAAAACCACTCCATTCGCTGATCTGAGCTTTCCCTGAGGAGTTAGACCAAAGCTTATATCAGATTTGGCAAAAGAGTGCAATTCAGCCAGAAACGTAACTTTTGACCCACAATGCAGTTTCGAATAACATAAACACGTTAATGGTGTCCTGAGTCGAGGAAGCTAAAAAACCACTCCATTCGCTGATCTGAGCTTTCCCTGAGATAGACCAAAGCTTACATCAGAATTAGCAAAAGAGCCTAATTCAGCCAGAAACGTAACTTTTGACACAGATCTAAGTTACGAATAACATACACATGTTAGTCGTGTCCTTTCGAGGAAGGTAAAAAAAAAAACACCATTCGCTGATATGAGCTTTCCCTGAGGAGTTAGACCAAAGCTTATATCAGAATTGGCAAAAGAGCCCAATTGAGCCACAAACGTAACTTTTGACCCAGAGCTCAGTTTTGAATTACATACACATGTTAGTGGTGTCCTGAGTTGGGGAAGCTAAAAAACCACTCCATTCGCTGATCTGAGCTTTCCCTAAGGAGTTAGACCAAAGCTTATATCAGATTTGGCAAAAGAGTGCAATTCAGCCAGAAACGTAACTTTTGACCCAGAGCTCATTTTTGAATTACATACACATGTTAGTGGTGTCCTGAGTCGGGGAAGCTAAAAAACCTCTCCATTCGCTGATCTGAGCTTTCCCTGAGGAGTTAGACCAAAGCTTATATTAGAATTAACAAAATAGCACAATTCAGCCAGAAACGTAACTTTTGACCCAGAGCTCAGTTTCGAACAACATACATATGTTAGTGGTGTCCTGAGTCGGGGAAGCTAAAAAACCACTCCATTCGCTGATCTGAGCTTTCCCTAAGGAGTTAGACCAAAGCTTATATCAGATTTGGCAAAAGAGTGCAATTCAGCCAGAAACGTAACTTTTGACCCAGAGCTCAGTTTTGAATTACATACTCATCTTAGTGGTGTCCTGAGTCGGGGAAGCTAAAAAACCACTCCATTCGCTGATCTGAGCTTTCCCTGAGGAGATAGACCAAAGCTTACATCAGAATAAGCAAAAGAGCCTAATTCAGCCAGAAATGTAACTTTTGACCCAGAACACAGTTTCGAATAACATACACATGTTACTGGTGTTCTGTCGGGGAAGGTAAAAAAAGCCACAGCATTCGCTGATATGAGCTTTCACTGAGGAGTTAGACCAAAGCTTATATCAGAATTAGCAAAAGAGCCTAATTCAGTCAGAAACGTAACTTTTGACCCAGAGCTCAGTTTCGAACAACATACAAAGTTTTGTAGTATCCTGAGTCGGGAAACCTAGAAAACTACTCCATTCGCTGATCTGAGCTTTCCCTGAGGAGTTAGACCAAAGCTTATATCAGATTTGGCAAAAGAGTGCAATTCAGCCAGAAACGTAACTTTTGACCCACAATGCAGTTTCGAATAACATAAACACGTTAATGGTGTCCTGAGTCGGGGAAGCTAAAAAACCACTCCATTCGCTGATCTGAGCTTTCCCTGAGGAGATAGACGAAAGCTTATATTAGAATTGGCAAAAGAGCCTAATTCAGCCAGAAACGTAACTTTTGACTCAGAGCTCAGTTTCGAAGAACATACAAAGTTTTGTAGTATCCTGAGTCGGGAAACCTAGAAAACCACTCCATTCGCTGATCTGAGCTTTCCCTGAGGAGTTAGACGAAAGCTTATATTAGAATTGGCAAAATAGCACAATTCAACAAGAAACGTAACTTTTGACCCAGAGCTCAGTTTCCAATAACATACAATTGTTAGTGGAGTCCTGAGTCGGGGAAGCTAAAAAACCACTCCATTCGCTGATCTGAGCTTTCCCTGAGGAGATAGACCAAAGCTTATATCAGAATTGGCAAAAGAGCCCAATTCAGCCAGAAACGTAACTTTTGACCCAGAGCTCAGTTTCGAACAACATACAAAGTTTTGTAGTATCCTGAGTCGGGAAACCTAGAAAACCACTCCATTCGCTGATCTGAGCTTTCCCTGAGGAGATAGACGAAAGCTTATATTAGAATTGGCAAAAGAGCCTAATTCATCCAGAAACGTAACTTTTGACTCAGAGCTCAGTTTCGAACAACATACAAAGTTTTGTAGTATCCTGAGTCGGGAAACCTAGAAAACCACTCCATTCGCTGATCTGAGCTTTCCCTGAGGAGTTAGACGAAAGCTTATATTAGAATTGGCAAAATAGCACAATTCAACAAGAAACGTAACTTTTGACCCAGAGCTCAGTTTCCAATAACATACAATTGTTAGTGGAGTCCTGAGTCGGGGAAGCTAAAAAACCACTCCATTTGCTTATCTGAGCTTTCACTGAGGAGTTAGACCAAAGCTTATATCAGAATTGGCAAAAGAGCCCAATTCAGCCAGAAATGTAACTTTTGACCCACAACGCAGTTTCGAATAACATAAACACATTAATGGTGTCCAGAGTCGAGGAAGCTAAAAGACCACTCCATTCGAGGATCTGCGCTTTCCCTGAGGAGTTAGACCAAAGCTTATATCAGATTTGGCAAAAGAGTGCAATTCAGCCAGAAACGTAACTTTTGACCCAGAGCTCAGTTTTGAATTACATACACATGTTAGTGGTGTCCTGAGTCGGGGAAGCTAAAAAACCACTCCATTCGCTGATCTGAGCTTTCCCTGAGGAGATAGACCAAAGCTTACATCAGAATTAGCAAAAGAGCCTAATTCAGCCAGAAACGTAACTTTTGACCCAGAGCTCAGTTTAGAACAACATACATATGTCAGTGGTGTCCTGAGTCGGGGAAGCTAAAAAAACCACTCCATTCGCTGATCTGAGCTTTCCCTAAGGAGTTAGACCAAAGCTTATATCAGATTTGGCAAAAGAGTGCAATTCAGCCAGAAACGTAACTTTTGACACAGAGCTCAGTTTCGAACAACATACATATGTTAGTGGAGTCCTGAGTCGGGGAAGCTAAAAAACCACTCCATTCGCTGATCTGAGCTTTCCCTGAGGAGTTAGACCAAAGCTTATATCAGATTTGGCAAAAGAGTGCAATTCAGCCAGAAACGTAACTTTTGACCCACAATGCAGTTTCGAATAACATAAACACGTTAATGGTGTCCTGAGTCGAGGAAGCTAAA
Source organism: Natrix helvetica (assembly GCF_964273705.1). Lineage (NCBI taxonomy): Eukaryota > Metazoa > Chordata > Lepidosauria > Squamata > Natricidae > Natrix > Natrix helvetica. The sequence goes on along the minus strand of NC_138559.1, from coordinate 4,457,645 downwards.
AAACCACTCCATTCGCTGATCTGAGCTTTCCCTGAGATAGACCAAAGCTTACATCAGAATTAGCAAAAGAGCCTAATTCAGCCAGAAACGTAACTTTTGACACAGATCTAAGTTACGAATAACATACACATGTTAGTCGTGTCCTTTCGAGGAAGGTAAAAAAAAAAACACCATTCGCTGATATGAGCTTTCCCTGAGGAGTTAGACCAAAGCTTATATCAGAATTGGCAAAAGAGCCCAATTGAGCCACAAACGTAACTTTTGACCCAGAGCTCAGTTTTGAATTACATACACATGTTAGTGGTGTCCTGAGTTGGGGAAGCTAAAAAACCACTCCATTCGCTGATCTGAGCTTTCCCTAAGGAGTTAGACCAAAGCTTATATCAGATTTGGCAAAAGAGTGCAATTCAGCCAGAAACGTAACTTTTGACCCAGAGCTCATTTTTGAATTACATACACATGTTAGTGGTGTCCTGAGTCGGGGAAGCTAAAAAACCTCTCCATTCGCTGATCTGAGCTTTCCCTGAGGAGTTAGACCAAAGCTTATATCAGATTTGGCAAAAGAGTGCAATTCAGCCAGAAACGTAACTTTTGACCCAGAGCTCAGTTTTGAATTACATACTCATCTTAGTGGTGTCCTGAGTCGGGGAAGCTAAAAAACCACTCCATTCGCTGATCTGAGCTTTCCCTGAGGAGATAGACCAAAGCTTACATCAGAATAAGCAAAAGAGCCTAATTCAGCCAGAAATGTAACTTTTGACCCAGAACACAGTTTCGAATAACATACACATGTTACTGGTGTTCTGTCGGGGAAGGTAAAAAAAGCCACAGCATTCGCTGATATGAGCTTTCACTGAGGAGTTAGACCAAAGCTTATATCAGAATTAGCAAAAGAGCCTAATTCAGTCAGAAACGTAACTTTTGACCCAGAGCTCAGTTTCGAACAACATACAAAGTTTTGTAGTATCCTGAGTCGGGAAACCTAGAAAACTACTCCATTCGCTGATCTGAGCTTTCCCTGAGGAGTTAGACCAAAGCTTATATCAGATTTGGCAAAAGAGTGCAATTCAGCCAGAAACGTAACTTTTGACCCACAATGCAGTTTCGAATAACATAAACACGTTAATGGTGTCCTGAGTCGGGGAAGCTAAAAAACCACTCCATTCGCTGATCTGAGCTTTCCCTGAGGAGATAGACGAAAGCTTATATTAGAATTGGCAAAAGAGCCTAATTCAGCCAGAAACGTAACTTTTGACTCAGAGCTCAGTTTCGAAGAACATACAAAGTTTTGTAGTATCCTGAGTCGGGAAACCTAGAAAACCACTCCATTCGCTGATCTGAGCTTTCCCTGAGGAGTTAGACGAAAGCTTATATTAGAATTGGCAAAATAGCACAATTCAACAAGAAACGTAACTTTTGACCCAGAGCTCAGTTTCCAATAACATACAATTGTTAGTGGAGTCCTGAGTCGGGGAAGCTAAAAAACCACTCCATTCGCTGATCTGAGCTTTCCCTGAGGAGATAGACCAAAGCTTATATCAGAATTGGCAAAAGAGCCCAATTCAGCCAGAAACGTAACTTTTGACCCAGAGCTCAGTTTCGAACAACATACAAAGTTTTGTAGTATCCTGAGTCGGGAAACCTAGAAAACCACTCCATTCGCTGATCTGAGCTTTCCCTGAGGAGATAGACGAAAGCTTATATTAGAATTGGCAAAAGAGCCTAATTCATCCAGAAACGTAACTTTTGACTCAGAGCTCAGTTTCGAACAACATACAAAGTTTTGTAGTATCCTGAGTCGGGAAACCTAGAAAACCACTCCATTCGCTGATCTGAGCTTTCCCTGAGGAGTTAGACGAAAGCTTATATTAGAATTGGCAAAATAGCACAATTCAACAAGAAACGTAACTTTTGACCCAGAGCTCAGTTTCCAATAACATACAATTGTTAGTGGAGTCCTGAGTCGGGGAAGCTAAAAAACCACTCCATTTGCTTATCTGAGCTTTCACTGAGGAGTTAGACCAAAGCTTATATCAGAATTGGCAAAAGAGCCCAATTCAGCCAGAAATGTAACTTTTGACCCACAACGCAGTTTCGAATAACATAAACACATTAATGGTGTCCAGAGTCGAGGAAGCTAAAAGACCACTCCATTCGAGGATCTGCGCTTTCCCTGAGGAGTTAGACCAAAGCTTATATCAGATTTGGCAAAAGAGTGCAATTCAGCCAGAAACGTAACTTTTGACCCAGAGCTCAGTTTTGAATTACATACACATGTTAGTGGTGTCCTGAGTCGGGGAAGCTAAAAAACCACTCCATTCGCTGATCTGAGCTTTCCCTGAGGAGATAGACCAAAGCTTACATCAGAATTAGCAAAAGAGCCTAATTCAGCCAGAAACGTAACTTTTGACCCAGAGCTCAGTTTAGAACAACATACATATGTCAGTGGTGTCCTGAGTCGGGGAAGCTAAAAAAACCACTCCATTCGCTGATCTGAGCTTTCCCTAAGGAGTTAGACCAAAGCTTATATCAGATTTGGCAAAAGAGTGCAATTCAGCCAGAAACGTAACTTTTGACACAGAGCTCAGTTTCGAACAACATACATATGTTAGTGGAGTCCTGAGTCGGGGAAGCTAAAAAACCACTCCATTCGCTGATCTGAGCTTTCCCTGAGGAGTTAGACCAAAGCTTATATTAGAATTAACAAAATAGCACAATTCAGCCAGAAACGTAACTTTTGACCCAGAGCTCAGTTTCGAACAACATACATATGTTAGTGGTGTCCTGAGTCGGGGAAGCTAAAAAACCACTCCATTCGCTGATCTGAGCTTTCCCTAAGGAGTTAGACCAAAGCTTATATCAGATTTGGCAAAAGAGTGCAATTCAGCCAGAAACGTAACTTTTGACCCAGAGCTCAGTTTTGAATTACATACACATGTTAGTGGTGTCCTGAGTCGGGGAAGCTAAAAAACCACTCCATTCGCTGATCTGAGCTTTCCCTGAGGAGATAGACCAAAGCTTACATCAGAATTAGAAAAAGAGCCTAATTCAGCCAGAAATGTAACTTTTGACCCAGAGCTCAGTTTCCAATAACATACAATTGTTAGTGGAGTCCTGAGTCGGGGAAGCTAAAAAACCACTCCATTCGCTGATCTGAGCTTTCCCTGAGGAGATAGACCAAAGCTTATATCAGAATTGGCAAAAGAGCCCAATTCAGCCAGAAACGTAACTTTTGACCCAGAGCTCAGTTTCGAACAACATACAAAGTTTTGTAGTATCCTGAGTCGGGAAACCTAGAAAACCACTCCATTCGCTGATCTGAGCTTTCCCTGAGGAGATAGACGAAAGCTTATATTAGAATTGGCAAAAGAGCCTAATTCATCCAGAAACGTAACTTTTGACTCAGAGCTCAGTTTCGAACAACATACAAAGTTTTGTAGTATCCTGAGTCGGGAAACCTAGAAAACCACTCCATTCGCTGATCTGAGCTTTCCCTGAGGAGTTAGACGAAAGCTTATATTAGAATTGGCAAAATAGCACAATTCAACAAGAAACGTAACTTTTGACCCAGAGCTCAGTTTCCAATAACATACAATTGTTAGTGGAGTCCTGAGTCGGGGAAGCTAAAAAACCACTCCATTTGCTTATCTGAGCTTTCACTGAGGAGTTAGACCAAAGCTTATATCAGAATTGGCAAAAGAGCCCAATTCAGCCAGAAATGTAACTTTTGACCCACAACGCAGTTTCGAATAACATAAACACATTAATGGTGTCCAGAGTCGAGGAAGCTAAAAGACCACTCCATTCGAGGATCTGCGCTTTCCCTGAGGAGTTAGACCAAAGCTTATATCAGATTTGGCAAAAGAGTGCAATTCAGCCAGAAACGTAACTTTTGACCCAGAGCTCAGTTTTGAATTACATACACATGTTAGTGGTGTCCTGAGTCGGGGAAGCTAAAAAACCACTCCATTCGCTGATCTGAGCTTTCCCTGAGGAGATAGACCAAAGCTTACATCAGAATTAGCAAAAGAGCCTAATTCAGCTAGAAACGTAACTTTTGACCCAGAGCTCAGTTTAGAACAACATACATATGTCAGTGGTGTCCTGAGTCGGGGAAGCTAAAAAAACCACTCCATTCGCTGATCTGAGCTTTCCCTAAGGAGTTAGACCAAAGCTTATATCAGATTTGGCAAAAGAGTGCAATTCAGCCAGAAACGTAACTTTTGACACAGAGCTCAGTTTCGAACAACATACATATGTTAGTGGAGTCCTGAGTCGGGGAAGCTAAAAAACCACTCCATTCGCTGATCTGAGCTTTCCCTGAGGAGTTAGACCAAAGCTTATATCAGATTTGGCAAAAGAGTGCAATTCAGCCAGAAACGTAACTTTTGACCCACAATGCAGTTTCGAATAACATAAACACGTTAATGGTGTCCTGAGTCGAGGAAGCTAAAAAACCACTCCATTCGCTGATCTGAGCTTTCCCTGAGATAGACCAAAGCTTACATCAGAATTAGCAAAAGAGCCTAATTCAGCCAGAAACGTAACTTTTGACACAGATCTAAGTTACGAATAACATACACATGTTAGTCGTGTCCTTTCGAGGAAGGTAAAAAAAAAAACACCATTCGCTGATATGAGCTTTCCCTGAGGAGTTAGACCAAAGCTTATATCAGAATTGGCAAAAGAGCCCAATTGAGCCACAAACGTAACTTTTGACCCAGAGCTCAGTTTTGAATTACATACACATGTTAGTGGTGTCCTGAGTTGGGGAAGCTAAAAAACCACTCCATTCGCTGATCTGAGCTTTCCCTAAGGAGTTAGACCAAAGCTTATATCAGATTTGGCAAAAGAGTGCAATTCAGCCAGAAACGTAACTTTTGACCCAGAGCTCATTTTTGAATTACATACACATGTTAGTGGTGTCCTGAGTCGGGGAAGCTAAAAAACCTCTCCATTCGCTGATCTGAGCTTTCCCTGAGGAGTTAGACCAAAGCTTATATTAGAATTAACAAAATAGCACAATTCAGCCAGAAACGTAACTTTTGACCCAGAGCTCAGTTTCGAACAACATACATATGTTAGTGGTGTCCTGAGTCGGGGAAGCTAAAAAACCACTCCATTCGCTGATCTGAGCTTTCCCTAAGGAGTTAGACCAAAGCTTATATCAGATTTGGCAAAAGAGTGCAATTCAGCCAGAAACGTAACTTTTGACCCAGAGCTCAGTTTTGAATTACATACTCATCTTAGTGGTGTCCTGAGTCGGGGAAGCTAAAAAACCACTCCATTCGCTGATCTGAGCTTTCCCTGAGGAGATAGACCAAAGCTTACATCAGAATAAGCAAAAGAGCCTAATTCAGCCAGAAATGTAACTTTTGACCCAGAACACAGTTTCGAATAACATACACATGTTACTGGTGTTCTGTCGGGGAAGGTAAAAAAAGCCACAGCATTCGCTGATATGAGCTTTCACTGAGGAGTTAGACCAAAGCTTATATCAGAATTAGCAAAAGAGCCTAATTCAGTCAGAAACGTAACTTTTGACCCAGAGCTCAGTTTCGAACAACATACAAAGTTTTGTAGTATCCTGAGTCGGGAAACCTAGAAAACTACTCCATTCGCTGATCTGAGCTTTCCCTGAGGAGTTAGACCAAAGCTTATATCAGATTTGGCAAAAGAGTGCAATTCAGCCAGAAACGTAACTTTTGACCCACAATGCAGTTTCGAATAACATAAACACGTTAATGGTGTCCTGAGTCGGGGAAGCTAAAAAACCACTCCATTCGCTGATCTGAGCTTTCCCTGAGGAGATAGACGAAAGCTTATATTAGAATTGGCAAAAGAGCCTAATTCAGCCAGAAACGTAACTTTTGACTCAGAGCTCAGTTTCGAAGAACATACAAAGTTTTGTAGTATCCTGAGTCGGGAAACCTAGAAAACCACTCCATTCGCTGATCTGAGCTTTCCCTGAGGAGTTAGACGAAAGCTTATATTAGAATTGGCAAAATAGCACAATTCAACAAGAAACGTAACTTTTGACCCAGAGCTCAGTTTCCAATAACATACAATTGTTAGTGGAGTCCTGAGTCGGGGAAGCTAAAAAACCACTCCATTCGCTGATCTGAGCTTTCCCTGAGGAGATAGACCAAAGCTTATATCAGAATTGGCAAAAGAGCCCAATTCAGCCAGAAACGTAACTTTTGACCCAGAGCTCAGTTTCGAACAACATACAAAGTTTTGTAGTATCCTGAGTCGGGAAACCTAGAAAACCACTCCATTCGCTGATCTGAGCTTTCCCTGAGGAGATAGACGAAAGCTTATATTAGAATTGGCAAAAGAGCCTAATTCATCCAGAAACGTAACTTTTGACTCAGAGCTCAGTTTCGAACAACATACAAAGTTTTGTAGTATCCTGAGTCGGGAAACCTAGAAAACCACTCCATTCGCTGATCTGAGCTTTCCCTGAGGAGTTAGACGAAAGCTTATATTAGAATTGGCAAAATAGCACAATTCAACAAGAAACGTAACTTTTGACCCAGAGCTCAGTTTCCAATAACATACAATTGTTAGTGGAGTCCTGAGTCGGGGAAGCTAAAAAACCACTCCATTTGCTTATCTGAGCTTTCACTGAGGAGTTAGACCAAAGCTTATATCAGAATTGGCAAAAGAGCCCAATTCAGCCAGAAATGTAACTTTTGACCCACAACGCAGTTTCGAATAACATAAACACATTAATGGTGTCCAGAGTCGAGGAAGCTAAAAGACCACTCCATTCGAGGATCTGCGCTTTCCCTGAGGAGTTAGACCAAAGCTTATATCAGATTTGGCAAAAGAGTGCAATTCAGCCAGAAACGTAACTTTTGACCCAGAGCTCAGTTTTGAATTACATACACATGTTAGTGGTGTCCTGAGTCGGGGAAGCTAAAAAACCACTCCATTCGCTGATCTGAGCTTTCCCTGAGGAGATAGACCAAAGCTTACATCAGAATTAGCAAAAGAGCCTAATTCAGCTAGAAACGTAACTTTTGACCCAGAGCTCAGTTTAGAACAACATACATATGTCAGTGGTGTCCTGAGTCGGGGAAGCTAAAAAAACCACTCCATTCGCTGATCTGAGCTTTCCCTAAGGAGTTAGACCAAAGCTTATATCAGATTTGGCAAAAGAGTGCAATTCAGCCAGAAACGTAACTTTTGACACAGAGCTCAGTTTCGAACAACATACATATGTTAGTGGAGTCCTGAGTCGGGGAAGCTAAAAAACCACTCCATTCGCTGATCTGAGCTTTCCCTGAGGAGTTAGACCAAAGCTTATATCAGATTTGGCAAAAGAGTGCAATTCAGCCAGAAACGTAACTTTTGACCCACAATGCAGTTTCGAATAACATAAACACGTTAATGGTGTCCTGAGTCGAGGAAGCTAAAAAACCACTCCATTCGCTGATCTGAGCTTTCCCTGAGATAGACCAAAGCTTACATCAGAATTAGCAAAAGAGCCTAATTCAGCCAGAAACGTAACTTTTGACACAGATCTAAGTTACGAATAACATACACATGTTAGTCGTGTCCTTTCGAGGAAGGTAAAAAAAAAAACACCATTCGCTGATATGAGCTTTCCCTGAGGAGTTAGACCAAAGCTTATATCAGAATTGGCAAAAGAGCCCAATTGAGCCACAAACGTAACTTTTGACCCAGAGCTCAGTTTTGAATTACATACACATGTTAGTGGTGTCCTGAGTTGGGGAAGCTAAAAAACCACTCCATTCGCTGATCTGAGCTTTCCCTAAGGAGTTAGACCAAAGCTTATATCAGATTTGGCAAAAGAGTGCAATTCAGCCAGAAACGTAACATTTGACCCAGAGCTCATTTTTGAATTACATACACATGTTAGTGGTGTCCTGAGTCGGGGAAGCTAAAAAACCTCTCCATTCGCTGATCTGAGCTTTCCCTGAGGAGTTAGACCAAAGCTTATATTAGAATTAACAAAATAGCACAATTCAGCCAGAAACGTAACTTTTGACCCAGAGCTCAGTTTCGAACAACATACATATGTTAGTGGTGTCCTGAGTCGGGGAAGCTAAAAAACCACTCCATTCGCTGATCTGAGCTTTCCCTAAGGAGTTAGACCAAAGCTTATATCAGATTTGGCAAAAGAGTGCAATTCAGCCAGAAACGTAACTTTTGACCCAGAGCTCAGTTTTGAATTACATACTCATCTTAGTGGTGTCCTGAGTCGGGGAAGCTAAAAAACCACTCCATTCGCTGATCTGAGCTTTCCCTGAGGAGATAGACCAAAGCTTACATCAGAATAAGCAAAAGAGCCTAATTCAGCCAGAAATGTAACTTTTGACCCAGAACACAGTTTCGAATAACATACACATGTTACTGGTGTTCTGTCGGGGAAGGTAAAAAAAGCCACAGCATTCGCTGATATGAGCTTTCACTGAGGAGTTAGACCAAAGCTTATATCAGAATTAGCAAAAGAGCCTAATTCAGTCAGAAACGTAACTTTTGACCCAGAGCTCAGTTTCGAACAACATACAAAGTTTTGTAGTATCCTGAGTCGGGAAACCTAGAAAACTACTCCATTCGCTGATCTGAGCTTTCCCTGAGGAGTTAGACCAAAGCTTATATCAGATTTGGCAAAAGAGTGCAATTCAGCCAGAAACGTAACTTTTGACCCACAATGCAGTTTCGAATAACATAAACACGTTAATGGTGTCCTGAGTCGGGGAAGCTAAAAAACCACTCCATTCGCTGATCTGAGCTTTCCCTGAGGAGATAGACGAAAGCTTATATTAGAATTGGCAAAAGAGCCTAATTCAGCCAGAAACGTAACTTTTGACTCAGAGCTCAGTTTCGAAGAACATACAAAGTTTTGTAGTATCCTGAGTCGGGAAACCTAGAAAACCACTCCATTCGCTGATCTGAGCTTTCCCTGAGGAGTTAGACGAAAGCTTATATTAGAATTGGCAAAATAGCACAATTCAACAAGAAACGTAACTTTTGACCCAGAGCTCAGTTTCCAATAACATACAATTGTTAGTGGAGTCCTGAGTCGGGGAAGCTAAAAAACCACTCCATTCGCTGATCTGAGCTTTCCCTGAGGAGATAGACCAAAGCTTATATCAGAATTGGCAAAAGAGCCCAATTCAGCCAGAAACGTAACTTTTGACCCAGAGCTCAGTTTCGAACAACATACAAAGTTTTGTAGTATCCTGAGTCGGGAAACCTAGAAAACCACTCCATTCGCTGATCTGAGCTTTCCCTGAGGAGATAGACGAAAGCTTATATTAGAATTGGCAAAAGAGCCTAATTCATCCAGAAACGTAACTTTTGACTCAGAGCTCAGTTTCGAACAACATACAAAGTTTTGTAGTATCCTGAGTCGGGAAACCTAGAAAACCACTCCATTCGCTGATCTGAGCTTTCCCTGAGGAGTTAGACGAAAGCTTATATTAGAATTGGCAAAATAGCACAATTCAACAAGAAACGTAACTTTTGACCCAGAGCTCAGTTTCCAATAACATACAATTGTTAGTGGAGTCCTGAGTCGGGGAAGCTAAAAAACCACTCCATTTGCTTATCTGAGCTTTCACTGAGGAGTTAGACCAAAGCTTATATCAGAATTGGCAAAAGAGCCCAATTCAGCCAGAAATGTAACTTTTGACCCACAACGCAGTTTCGAATAACATAAACACATTAATGGTGTCCAGAGTCGAGGAAGCTAAAAGACCACTCCATTCGAGGATCTGCGCTTTCCCTGAGGAGTTAGACCAAAGCTTATATCAGATTTGGCAAAAGAGTGCAATTCAGCCAGAAACGTAACTTTTGACCCAGAGCTCAGTTTTGAATTACATACACATGTTAGTGGTGTCCTGAGTCGGGGAAGCTAAAAAACCACTCCATTCGCTGATCTGAGCTTTCCCTGAGGAGATAGACCAAAGCTTACATCAGAATTAGCAAAAGAGCCTAATTCAGCCAGAAACGTAACTTTTGACCCAGAGCTCAGTTTAGAACAACATACATATGTCAGTGGTGTCCTGAGTCGGGGAAGCTAAAAAAACCACTCCATTCGCTGATCTGAGCTTTCCCTAAGGAGTTAGACCAAAGCTTATATCAGATTTGGCAAAAGAGTGCAATTCAGCCAGAAACGTAACTTTTGACACAGAGCTCAGTTTCGAACAACATACATATGTTAGTGGAGTCCTGAGTCGGGGAAGCTAAAAAACCACTCCATTCGCTGATCTGAGCTTTCCCTGAGGAGTTAGACCAAAGCTTATATTAGAATTAACAAAATAGCACAATTCAGCCAGAAACGTAACTTTTGACCCAGAGCTCAGTTTCGAACAACATACATATGTTAGTGGTGTCCTGAGTCGGGGAAGCTAAAAAACCACTCCATTCGCTGATCTGAGCTTTCCCTAAGGAGTTAGACCAAAGCTTATATCAGATTTGGCAAAAGAGTGCAATTCAGCCAGAAACGTAACTTTTGACCCAGAGCTCAGTTTTGAATTACATACACATGTTAGTGGTGTCCTGAGTCGGGGAAGCTAAAAAACCACTCCATTCGCTGATCTGAGCTTTCCCTGAGGAGATAGACCAAAGCTTACATCAGAATTAGAAAAAGAGCCTAATTCAGCCAGAAATGTAACTTTTGACCCAGAGCTCAGTTTCGAACAACATACAAAGTTTTGTAGTATCCTGAGTCGGGAAACCTAGAAAACTACTCCATTCGCTGATCTGAGCTTTCCCTGAGGAGTTAGACGAAAGCTTATATTAGAATTGGCAAAATAGCACAATTCAACAAGAAACGTAACTTTTGACCCAGAGCTCAGTTTCCAATAACATACAATTTTTAGTGGAGTCCTGAGTCGGAAAAGCTAAAAAACCACTCCATTCGCTGATCTGAGCTTTCACTGAGGAGTTAGACCAAAGCTTACATCAGAATTAGCAAAAGAGCCTAATTCAGCCAGAAACGTAACTTTTGACCCAGAGCTCAGTTTCGAACAACATACATATGTTAGTGGTGTCCTGAGTCGGGGAAGCTAAAAAAACCACTCCATTCGCTGATCTGAGCTTTCCCTAAGGAGTTAGACCAAAGCTTATATCAGATTTGGCAAAAGAGTGCAATTCAGCCAGAAACGTAACTTTTGACCCACAATGCAGTTTCGAATAACATAAACACGTTAATGGTGTCCTGAGTCGGGGAAGCTAAAAAACCACTCCATTCGCTGATCTGAGCTTTCCCTGAGGAGATAGACGAAAGCTTATATTAGAATTGGCAAAAGAGCCTAATTCAGCCAGAAACGTAACTTTTCACTCAGAGCTCAGTTTCGAAGAACATACAAAGTTTTGTAGTATCCTGAGTCGGGAAACCTAGAAAACCACTCCATTCGCTGATCTGAGCTTTCCCTGAGGAGTTAGACGAAAGCTTATATTAGAATTGGCAAAATAGCACAATTCAACAAGAAACGTAACTTTTGACCCCGAGCTCAGTTTCCAATAACATACAATTGTTAGTGGAGTCCTGAGTCGGGGAAGCTAAAAAACCACTCCATTCGCTGATCTGAGCTTTCCCTGAGGAGATAGACCAAAGCTTATATCAGAATTGGCAAAAGAGCCCAATTCAGCCAGAAACGTAACTTTTGACCCAGAGCTCAGTTTCGAACAACATACAAAGTTTTGTAGTATCCTGAGTCGGGAAACCTAGAAAACCACTCCATTCGCTGATCTGAGCTTTCCCTGAGGAGATAGACGAAAGCTTATATTAGAATTGGCAAAAGAGCCTAATTCATCCAGAAACGTAACTTTTGACTCAGAGCTCAGTTTCGAACAACATACAAAGTTTTGTAGTATCCTGAGTCGGGAAACCTAGAAAACCACTCCATTCGCTGATCTGAGCTTTCCCTGAGGAGTTAGACGAAAGCTTATATTAGAATTGGCAAAATAGCACAATTCAACAAGAAACGTAACTTTTGACCCAGAGCTCAGTTTCCAATAACATACAATTGTTAGTGGAGTCCTGAGTCGGGGAAGCTAAAAAACCACTCCATTTGCTTATCTGAGCTTTCACTGAGGAGTTAGACCAAAGCTTATATCAGAATTGGCAAAAGAGCCCAATTCAGCCAGAAATGTAACTTTTGACCCACAACGCAGTTTCGAATAACATAAACACATTAATGGTGTCCAGAGTCGAGGAAGCTAAAAGACCACTCCATTCGAGGATCTGCGCTTTCCCTGAGGAGTTAGACCAAAGCTTATATCAGATTTGGCAAAAGAGTGCAATTCAGCCAGAAACGTAACTTTTGACCCAGAGCTCAGTTTTGAATTACATACACATGTTAGTGGTGTCCTGAGTCGGGGAAGCTAAAAAACCACTCCATTCGCTGATCTGAGCTTTCCCTGAGGAGATAGACCAAAGCTTACATCAGAATTAGCAAAAGAGCCTAATTCAGCCAGAAACGTAACTTTTGACCCAGAGCTCAGTTTAGAACAACATACATATGTCAGTGGTGTCCTGAGTCGGGGAAGCTAAAAAAACCACTCCATTCGCTGATCTGAGCTTTCCCTAAGGAGTTAGACCAAAGGTTATATCAGATTTGGCAAAAGAGTGCAATTCAGCCAGAAACGTAACTTTTGACACAGAGCTCAGTTTCGAACAACATACATATGTTAGTGGAGTCCTGAGTCGGGGAAGCTAAAAAACCACTCCATTCGCTGATCTGAGCTTTCCCTGAGGAGTTAGACCAAAGCTTATATTAGAATTAACAAAATAGCACAATTCAGCCAGAAACGTAACTTTTGACCCAGAGCTCAGTTTCGAACAACATACATATGTTAGTGGTGTCCTGAGTCGGGGAAGCTAAAAAACCACTCCATTCGCTGATCTGAGCTTTCCCTAAGGAGTTAGACCAAAGCTTATATCAGATTTGGCAAAAGAGTGCAATTCAGCCAGAAACGTAACTTTTGACCCAGAGCTCAGTTTTGAATTACATACACATGTTAGTGGTGTCCTGAGTCGGGGAAGCTAAAAAACCACTCCATTCGCTGATCTGAGCTTTCCCTGAGGAGATAGACCAAAGCTTACATCAGAATTAGCAAAAGAGCCTAATTCAGCCAGAAATGTAACTTTTGACCCAGAACACAGTTTCGAATAACATACACATGTTACTGGTGTTCTGTCGGGGAAGGTAAAAAAAGCCACAGCATTCGCTGATATGAGCTTTCACTGAGGAGTTAGACCAAAACTTATATCAGAATTAGCAAAAGAGCCTAATTCAGCCAGAAACGTAACTTTTGACCCAGAGCTCAGTTTCGAACAACATACAAAGTTTTGTAGTATCCTGAGTCGGGAAACCTAGAAAACCACTCCATTCGCTGATCTGAGCTTTCCCTGAGGAGTTAGACGAAAGCTTATATTAGAATTGGCAAAATAGCACAATTCAACAAGAAACGTAACTTTTGACCCAGAGCTCAGTTTCCAATAACATACAATTGTTAGTGGAGTCCTGAGTCGGGGAAGCTAAAAAACCACTCCATTCGCTGATCTGAGCTTTCACTGAGGAGTTAGACCAAAGCTTATATCAGATTTGGCAAAAGAGTGCAATTCAGCCAGAAACGTAACTTTTGACACAGAGCTCAGTTTCGAACAACATATATATGTTAGTGGAGTCCTGAGTCGGGGAAGCTAAAAAACCACTCCATTCGCTGATCTGAGCTTTCCCTGAGGAGTTAGACCAAAGCTTATATCAGATTTGGCAAAAGAGTGCAATTCAGCCAGAAACGTAACTTTTGACCCACAATGCAGTTTCGAATAACATAAACACGTTAATGGTGTCCTGAGTCGGGGAAGCTAAAAAACCACTCCATTCGCTGATCTGAGCTTTCCCTGAGATAGACCAAAGCTTACATCAGAATTAGCAAAAGAGCCTAATTCAGCCAGAAACGTAACTTTTGACACAGATCTAAGTTACGAATAACATACACATGTTAGTCGTGTCCTTTCGAGGAAGGTAAAAAAAAAAACACCATTCGCTGATATGAGCTTTCCCTGAGGAGTTACACCAAAGCTTATATCAGAATTGGCAAAAGAGCCCAATTGAGCCACAAACGTAACTTTTGACCCAGAGCTCAGTTTTGAATTACATACACATGTTAGTGGTGTCCTGAGTTGGGGAAGCTAAAAAACCACTCCATTCGCTGATCTGAGCTTTCCCTAAGGAGTTAGACCAAAGCTTATATCAGATTTGGCAAAAGAGTGCAATTCAGCCAGAAACGTAACTTTTGACCCAGAGCTCATTTTTGAATTACATACACATGTTAGTGGTGTCCTGAGTCGGGGAAGCTAAAAAACCACTCCATTCGCTGATCTGATCTTTCCCTGAGGAGATAGACCAAAGCTTACATCAGAATTAGCAAAAGAGCCTAATTCAGCCAGAAATGTAACTTTTGACCCAGAACACAGTTTCGAATAACATACACATGTTACTGGTGTTCTGTCGGGGAAGGTAAAAAAAGCCACAGCATTCGCTGATATGAGCTTTCACTGAGGAGTTAGACCAAAACTTATATCAGAATTAGCAAAAGAGCCTAATTCAGCCAGAAACGTAACTTTTGACCCAGAGCTCAGTTTCGAACAACATACAAAGTTTTGTAGTATCCTGAGTCGGGAAACCTAGAAAACCACTCCATTCGCTGATCTGAGCTTTCCCTGAGGAGTTAGACGAAAGCTTACATTAGAATTGGCAAAATAGCACAATTCAACAAGAAACGTAACTTTTGACCCAGAGCTCAGTTTCCAATAACATACAATTGTTAGTGGAGTCCTGAGTCGGGGAAGCTAAAAAACCACTCCATTCGCTGATCTGAGCTTTCCCTGAGGAGTTAGACCAAAGCTTATATTAGAATTAACAAAATAGCACAATTCAGCCAGAAACGTAACTTTTGACCCAGAGCTCAGTTTCGAACAACATACATATGTTAGTGGTGTCCTGAGTCGGGGAAGCTAAAAAACCACTCCATTCGCTGATCTGAGCTTTCCCTAAGGAGTTAGACCAAAGCTTATATCAGATTTGGCAAAAGAGTGCAATTCAGCCAGAAACGTAACTTTTGACCCAGAGCTCAGTTTTGAATTACATACACATGTTAGTGGTGTCCTGAGTCGGGGAAGCTAAAAAACCACTCCATTCGCTGATCTGAGCTTTCCCTGAGGAGATAGACCAAAGCTTACATCAGAATTAGCAAAAGAGCCTAATTCAGCCAGAAATGTAACTTTTGACCCAGAACACAGTTTCGAATAACATACACATGTTACTGGTGTTCTGTCGGGGAAGGTAAAAAAAGCCACAGCATTCGCTGATATGAGCTTTCACTGAGGAGTTAGACCAAAACTTATATCAGAATTAGCAAAAGAGCCTAATTCAGCCAGAAACGTAACTTTTGACCCAGAGCTCAGTTTCGAACAACATACATATGTTAGTGGTGTCCTGAGTCGGGGAAGCTAAAAAACCACTCCATTCGCTGATCTGAGCTTTCCCTAAGGAGTTAGACCAAAGCTTATATCAGATTTGGCAAAAGAGTGCAATTCAGCCAGAAACGTAACTTTTGACCCAGAGCTCAGTTTTGAATTACATACACATGTTAGTGGTGTCCTGAGTCGGGGAAGCTAAAAAACCACTCCATTCGCTGATCTGAGCTTTCCCTGAGGAGATAGACCAAAGCTTACATCAGAATTAGCAAAAGAGCCTAATTCAACCAGAAATGTAACTTTTGACCCAGAGCTCAGTTTCGAACAACATACAAAGTTTTGTAGTATCCTGAGTCGGGAAACCTAGAAAACTACTCCATTCGCTGATCTGAGCTTTCCCTGAGGAGTTAGACGAAAGCTTATATTAGAATTGGCAAAATAGCACAATTCAACAAGAAACGTAACTTTTGACCCAGAGCTCAGTTTCCAATAACATACAATTTTTAGTGGAGTCCTGAGTCGGAAAAGCTAAAAAACCACTCCATTCGCTGATCTGAGCTTTCACTGAGGAGTTAGACCAAAGCTTACATCAGAATTAGCAAAAGAGCCTAATTCAGCCAGAAACGTAACTTTTGACCCAGAGCTCAGTTTCGAACAACATACATATGTTAGTGGTGTCCTGAGTCGGGGAAGCTAAAAAAACCACTCCATTCGCTGATCTGAGCTTTCCCTAAGGAGTTAGACCAAAGCTTATATCAGATTTGGCAAAAGAGTGCAATTCAGCCAGAAACGTAACTTTTGACCCACAATGCAGTTTCGAATAACATAAACACGTTAATGGTGTCCTGAGTCGGGGAAGCTAAAAATCCACTCCATTCGCTGATCTGAGCTTTCCCTGAGGAGATAGACGAAAGCTTATATTAGAATTGGCAAAAGAGTCTAATTCAGCCAGAAACGTAACTTTTGACTCAGAGCTCAGTTTCGAAGAACATACAAAGTTTTGTAGTATCCTGAGTCGGGAAACCTAGAAAACCACTCCATTCGCTGATCTGAGCTTTCCCTGAGGAGTTAGACGAAAGCTTATATTAGAATTGGCAAAATAGCACAATTCAACAAGAAACGTAACTTTTGACCCAGAGCTCAGTTTCCAATAACATACAATTGTTAGTGGAGTCCTGAGTCGGGGAAGCTAAAAAACCACTCCATTCGCTGATCTGAGCTTTCCCTGAGGAGATAGACCAAAGCTTATATCAGAATTGGCAAAAGAGCCCAATTCAGCCAGAAACGTAACTTTTGACCCAGAACTCAGTTTCGAACAACATACAAAGTTTTGTAGTATCCTGAGTCGGGAAACCTAGAAAACCACTCCATTCGCTGATCTGAGCTTTCCCTGAGGAGATAGACGAAAGCTTATATTAGAATTGGCAAAAGAGCCTAATTCATCCAGAAACGTAACTTTTGACTCAGAGCTCAGTTTCGAACAACATACAAAGTTTTGTAGTATCCTGAGTCGGGAAACCTAGAAAACCACTCCATTCGCTGATCTGAGCTTTCCCTGAGGAGTTAGACGAAAGCTTATATTAGAATTGGCAAAATAGCACAATTCAACAAGAAACGTAACTTTTGACCCAGAGCTCAGTTTCCAATAACATACAATTGTTAGTGGAGTCCTGAGTCGGGGAAGCTAAAAAACCACTCCATTTGCTTATCTGAGCTTTCACTGAGGAGTTAGACCAAAGCTTATATCAGAATTGGCAAAAGAGCCCAATTCAGCCAGAAATGTAACTTTTGACCCACAACGCAGTTTCGAATAACATAAACACATTAATGGTGTCCAGAGTCGAGGAAGCTAAAAGACCACTCCATTCGAGGATCTGCGCTTTCCCTGAGGAGTTAGACCAAAGCTTATATCAGATTTGGCAAAAGAGTGCAATTCAGCCAGAAACGTAACTTTTGACCCAGAGCTCAGTTTTGAATTACATACACATGTTAGTGGTGTCCTGAGTCGGGGAAGCTAAAAAACCACTCCATTCGCTGATCTGAGCTTTCCCTGAGGAGATAGACCAAAGCTTACATCAGAATTAGCAAAAGAGCCTAATTCAGCCAGAAACGTAACTTTTGACCCAGAGCTCAGTTTAGAACAACATACATATGTCAGTGGTGTCCTGAGTCGGGGAAGCTAAAAAAACCACTCCATTCGCTGATCTGAGCTTTCCCTAAGGAGTTAGACCAAAGCTTATATCAGATTTGGCAAAAGAGTGCAATTCAGCCAGAAACGTAACTTTTGACACAGAGCTCAGTTTCGAACAACATACATATGTTAGTGGAGTCCTGAGTCGGGGAAGCTAAAAAACCACTCCATTCGCTGATCTGAGCTTTCCCTGAGGAGTTAGACCAAAGCTTATATTAGAATTAACAAAATAGCACAATTCAGCCAGAAACGTAACTTTTGACCCAGAGCTCAGTTTCGAACAACATACATATGTTAGTGGTGTCCTGAGTCGGGGAAGCTAAAAAACCACTCCATTCGCTGATCTGAGCTTTCCCTAAGGAGTTAGACCAAAGCTTATATCAGATTTGGCAAAAGAGTGCAATTCAGCCAGAAACGTAACTTTTGACCCAGAGCTCAGTTTTGAATTACATACACATGTTAGTGGTGTCCTGATTCGGGGAAGCTAAAAAACCACTCCATTCGCTGATCTGAGCTTTCCCTGAGGAGATAGACCAAAGCTTACATCAGAATTAGCAAAAGAGCCTAATTCAGCCAGAAATGTAACTTTTGACCCAGAACACAGTTTCGAATAACATACACATGTTACTGGTGTTCTGTCGGGGAAGGTAAAAAAAGCCACAGCATTCGCTGATATGAGCTTTCACTGAGGAGTTAGACCAAAACTTATATCAGAATTAGCAAAAGAGCCTAATTCAGCCAGAAACGTAACTTTTGACCCAGAGCTCAGTTTCGAACAACATACAAAGTTTTGTAGTATCCTGAGTCGGGAAACCTAGAAAACCACTCCATTCGCTGATCTGAGCTTTCCCTGAGGAGTTAGACGAAAGCTTATATTAGAATTGGCAAAATAGCACAATTCAACAAGAAACGTAACTTTTGACCCAGAGCTCAGTTTCCAATAACATACAATTGTTAGTGGAGTCCTGAGTCGGGGAAGCTAAAAAACCACTCCATTCGCTGATCTGAGCTTTCACTGAGGAGTTAGACCAAAGCTTATATCAGATTTGGCAAAAGAGTGCAATTCAGCCAGAAACGTAACTTTTGACACAGAGCTCAGTTTCGAACAACATATATATGTTAGTGGAGTCCTGAGTCGGGGAAGCTAAAAAACCACTCCATTCGCTGATCTGAGCTTTCCCTGAGGAGTTAGACCAAAGCTTATATCAGATTTGGCAAAAGAGTACAATTCAGCCAGAAACGTAACTTTTGACCCACAATGCAGTTTCGAATAACATAAACACGTTAATGGTGTCCTGAGTCGGGGAAGCTAAAAAACCACTCCATTCGCTGATCTGAGCTTTCCCTGAGATAGACCAAAGCTTACATCAGAATTAGCAAAAGAGCCTAATTCAGCCAGAAACGTAACTTTTGACACAGATCTAAGTTACGAATAACATACACATGTTAGTCGTGTCCTTTCGAGGAAGGTAAAAAAAAAAACACCATTCGCTGATATGAGCTTTCCCTGAGGAGTTAGACCAAAGCTTATATCAGAATTGGCAAAAGAGCCCAATTGAGCCACAAACGTAACTTTTGACCCAGAGCTCAGTTTTGAATTACATACACATGTTAGTGGTGTCCTGAGTTGGGGAAGCTAAAAAACCACTCCATTCGCTGATCTGAGCTTTCCCTAAGGAGTTAGACCAAAGCTTATATCAGATTTGGCAAAAGAGTGCAATTCAGCCAGAAACGTAACTTTTGACCCAGAGCTCATTTTTGAATTACATACACATGTTAGTGGTGTCCTGAGTCGGGGAAGCTAAAAAACCACTCCATTCGCTGATCTGATCTTTCCCTGAGGAGATAGACCAAAGCTTACATCAGAATTAGCAAAAGAGCCTAATTCAGCCAGAAATGTAACTTTTGACCCAGAACACAGTTTCGAATAACATACACATGTTACTGGTGTTCTGTCGGGGAAGGTAAAAAAAGCCGCAGCATTCGCTGATATGAGCTTTCACTGAGGAGTTAGACCAAAACTTATATCAGAATTAGCAAAAGAGCCTAATTCAGCCAGAAACGTAACTTTTGACCCAGAGCTCAGTTTCGAACAACATACAAAGTTTTGTAGTATCCTGAGTCGGGAAACCTAGAAAACCACTCCATTCGCTGATCTGAGCTTTCCCTGAGGAGTTAGACGAAAGCTTATATTAGAATTGGCAAAATAGCACAACTCAACAAGAAACGTAACTTTTGACCCAGAGCTCAGTTTCCAATAACATACAATTGTTAGTGGAGTCCTGAGTCGGGGAAGCTAAAAAACCACTCCATTCGCTGATCTGAGCTTTCACTGAGGAGTTAGACCAAAGCTTATATCAGATTTGGCAAAAGAGTGCAATTCAGCCAGAAACGTAACTTTTGACACAGAGCTCAGTTTCGAACAACATACATATGTTAGTGGAGTCCTGAGTCGGGGAAGCTAAAAAACCACTCCATTCGCTGATCTGAGCTTTCCCTGAGGAGTTAGACCAAAGCTTATATCAGATTTGGCAAAAGAGTGCAATTCAGCCAGAAACGTAACTTTTGACCCACAATGCAGTTTCGAATAACATAAACACGTTAATGGTGTCCTGAGTCGGGGAAGCTAAAAAACCACTCCATTCGCTGATCTGAGCTTTCACTGAGGAGTTAGACCAAAGCTTATATCAGATTTGGCAAAAGAGTGCAATTCAGCCAGAAACGTAACTTTTGACACAGAGCTCAGTTTCGAACAACATACATATGTTAGTGGAGTCCTGAGTCGGGGAAGCTAAAAAACCACTCCATTCGCTGATCTGAGCTTTCCCTGAGGAGTTAGACCAAAGCTTATATCAGATTTGGCAAAAGAGTGCAATTCAGCCAGAAACGTAAGTTTTGACCCACAATGCAGTTTCGAATAACATAAACACGTTAATGGTGTCCTGAGTCGGGGAAGCTAAAAAACCACTCCATTCGCTGATCTGAGCTTTCCCTGAGATAGACCAAAGCTTACATCAGAATTAGCAAAAGAGCCTAATTCAGCCAGAAACGTAACTTTTGACACAGATCTAAGTTACGAATAACATACACATGTTACTGGTGTTCTGTCGGGGAAGGTAAAAAAAGCCACAGCATTCGCTGATATGAGCTTTCACTGAGGATTTAGACCAAAACTTATATCAGAATTAGCAAAAGAGCCTAATTCAGCCAGAAACGTAACTTTTGACCCAGAGCTCAGTTTCGAACAACATACAAAGTTTTGTAGTATCCTGAGTCGGGAAACCTAGAAAACCACTCCATTCGCTGATCTGAGCTTTCCCTGAGGAGTTAGACGAAAGCTTACATTAGAATTGGCAAAATAGCACAATTCAACAAGAAACGTAACTTTTGACCCAGAGCTCAGTTTCCAATAACATACAATTGTTAGTGGAGTCCTGAGTCGGGGAAGCTAAAAAACCACTCCATTCGCTGATCTGAGCTTTCCCTGAGGAGTTAGACCAAAGCTTATATTAGAATTAACAAAATAGCACAATTCAGCCAGAAACGTAACTTTTGACCCAGAGCTCAGTTTCGAACAACATACATATGTTAGTGGTGTCCTGAGTCGGGGAAGCTAAAAAACCACTCCATTCGCTGATCTGAGCTTTCCCTAAGGAGTTAGACCAAAGCTTATATCAGATTTGGCAAAAGAGTGCAATTCAGCCAGAAACGTAACTTTTGACCCAGAGCTCAGTTTTGAATTACATACACATGTTAGTGGTGTCCTGAGTCGGGGAAGCTAAAAAACCACTCCATTCGCTGATCTGAGCTTTCCCTGAGGAGATAGACCAAAGCTTACATCAGAATTAGCAAAAGAGCCTAATTCAGCCAGAAATGTAACTTTTGACCCAGAACACAGTTTCGAATAACATACACATGTTACTGGTGTTCTGTCGGGGAAGGTAAAAAAAGCCACAGCATTCGCTGATATGAGCTTTCACTGAGGAGTTAGACCAAAACTTATATCAGAATTAGCAAAAGAGCCTAATTCAGCCAGAAACGTAACTTTTGACCCAGAGCTCAGTTTCGAACAACATACATATGTTAGTGGTGTCCTGAGTCGGGGAAGCTAAAAAACCACTCCATTCGCTGATCTGAGCTTTCCCTAAGGAGTTAGACCAAAGCTTATATCAGATTTGGCAAAAGAGTGCAATTCAGCCAGAAACGTAACTTTTGACCCAGAGCTCAGTTTTGAATTACATACACATGTTAGTGGTGTCCTGAGTCGGGGAAGCTAAAAAACCACTCCATTCGCTGATCTGAGCTTTCCCTGAGGAGATAGACCAAAGCTTACATCAGAATTAGCAAAAGAGCCTAATTCAACCAGAAATGTAACTTTTGACCCAGAGCTCAGTTTCGAACAACATACAAAGTTTTGTAGTATCCTGAGTCGGGAAACCTAGAAAACTACTCCATTCGCTGATCTGAGCTTTCCCTGAGGAGTTAGACGAAAGCTTATATTAGAATTGGCAAAATAGCACAATTCAACAAGAAACGTAACTTTTGACCCAGAGCTCAGTTTCCAATAACATACAATTTTTAGTGGAGTCCTGAGTCGGAAAAGCTAAAAAACCACTCCATTCGCTGATCTGAGCTTTCACTGAGGAGTTAGACCAAAGCTTACATCAGAATTAGCAAAAGAGCCTAATTCAGCCAGAAACGTAACTTTTGACCCAGAGCTCAGTTTCGAACAACATACATATGTTAGTGGTGTCATGAGTCGGGGAAGCTAAAAAAACCACTCCATTCGCTGATCTGAGCTTTCCCTAAGGAGTTAGACCAAAGCTTATATCAGATTTGGCAAAAGAGTGCAATTCAGCCAGAAACGTAACTTTTGACCCACAATGCAGTTTCGAATAACATAAACACGTTAATGGTGTCCTGAGTCGGGGAAGCTAAAAATCCACTCCATTCGCTGATCTGAGCTTTCCCTGAGGAGATAGACGAAAGCTTATATTAGAATTGGCAAAAGAGCCTAATTCAGCCAGAAACGTAACTTTTGACTCAGAGCTCAGTTTCGAAGAACATACAAAGTTTTGTAGTATCCTGAGTCGGGAAACCTAGAAAACCACTCCATTCGCTGATCTGAGCTTTCCCTGAGGAGTTAGACGAAAGCTTATATTAGAATTGGCAAAATAGCACAATTCAACAAGAAACGTAACTTTTGACCCAGAGCTCAGTTTCCAATAACATACAATTGTTAGTGGAGTCCTGAGTCGGGGAAGCTAAAAAACCACTCCATTCGCTGATCTGAGCTTTCCCTGAGGAGATAGACCAAAGCTTATATCAGAATTGGCAAAAGAGCCCAATTCAGCCAGAAACGTAACTTTTGACCCAGAGCTCAGTTTCGAACAACATACAAAGTTTTGTAGTATCCTGAGTCGGGAAACCTAGAAAACCACTCCATTCGCTGATCTGAGCTTTCCCTGAGGAGATAGACGAAAGCTTATATTAGAATTGGCAAAATAGCCTAATTCATCCAGAAACGTAACTTTTGACTCAGAGCTCAGTTTCGAACAACATACAAAGTTTTGTAGTATCCTGAGTCGGGAAACCTAGAAAACCACTCCATTCGCTGATCTGAGCTTTCCCTGAGGAGTTAGACGAAAGCTTATATTAGAATTGGCAAAATAGCACAATTCAACAAGAAACGTAACTTTTGACCCAGAGCTCAGTTTCCAATAACATACAATTGTTAGTGGAGTCCTGAGTCGGGGAAGCTAAAAAACCACTCCATTTGCTTATCTGAGCTTTCACTGAGGAGTTAGACCAAAGCTTATATCAGAATTGGCAAAAGAGCCCAATTCAGCCAGAAATGTAACTTTTGACCCACAACGCAGTTTCGAATAACATAAACACATTAATGGTGTCCAGAGTCGAGGAAGCTAAAAGACCACTCCATTCGAGGATCTGCGCTTTCCCTGAGGAGTTAGACCAAAGCTTATATCAGATTTGGCAAAAGAGTGCAATTCAGCCAGAAACGTAACTTTTGACCCAGAGCTCAGTTTTGAATTACATACACATGTTAGTGGTGTCCTGAGTCGGGGAAGCTAAAAAACCACTCCATTCGCTGATCTGAGCTTTCCCTGAGGAGATAGACCAAAGCTTACATCAGAATTAGCAAAAGAGCCTAATTCAGCCAGAAACGTAACTTTTGACCCAGAGCTCAGTTTAGAACAACATACATATGTCAGTGGTGTCCTGAGTCGGGGAAGCTAAAAAAACCACTCCATTCGCTGATCTGAGCTTTCCCTAAGGAGTTAGACCAAAGCTTATATCAGATTTGGCAAAAGAGTGCAATTCAGCCAGAAACGTAACTTTTGACACAGAGCTCAGTTTCGAACAACATACATATGTTAGTGGAGTCCTGAGTCGGGGAAGCTAAAAAACCACTCCATTCGCTGATCTGAGCTTTCCCTGAGGAGTTAGACCAAAGCTTATATTAGAATTAACAAAATAGCACAATTCAGCCAGAAACGTAACTTTTGACCCAGAGCTCAGTTTCGAACAACATACATATGTTAGTGGTGTCCTGAGTCGGGGAAGCTAAAAAACCACTCCATTCGCTGATCTGAGCTTTCCCTAAGGAGTTAGACCAAAGCTTATATCAGATTTGGCAAAAGAGTGCAATTCAGCCAGAAACGTAACTTTTGACCCAGAGCTCAGTTTTGAATTACATACACATGTTAGTGGTGTCCTGATTCGGGGAAGCTAAAAAACCACTCCATTCGCTGATCTGAGCTTTCCCTGAGGAGATAGACCAAAGCTTACATCAGAATTAGCAAAAGAGCCTAATTCAGCCAGAAATGTAACTTTTGACCCAGAACACAGTTTCGAATAACATACACATGTTACTGGTGTTCTGTCGGGGAAGGTAAAAAAAGCCACAGCATTCGCTGATATGAGCTTTCACTGAGGAGTTAGACCAAAACTTATATCAGAATTAGCAAAAGAGCCTAATTCAGCCAGAAACGTAACTTTTGACCCAGAGCTCAGTTTCGAACAACATACAAAGTTTTGTAGTATCCTGAGTCGGGAAACCTAGAAAACCACTCCATTCGCTGATCTGAGCTTTCCCTGAGGAGTTAGACGAAAGCTTATATTAGAATTGGCAAAATAGCACAATTCAACAAGAAACGTAACTTTTGACCCAGAGCTCAGTTTCCAATAACATACAATTGTTAGTGGAGTCCTGAGTCGGGGAAGCTAAAAAACCACTCCATTCGCTGATCTGAGCTTTCACTGAGGAGTTAGACCAAAGCTTATATCAGATTTGGCAAAAGAGTGCAATTCAGCCAGAAACGTAACTTTTGACACAGAGCTCAGTTTCGAACAACATATATATGTTAGTGGAGTCCTGAGTCGGGGAAGCTAAAAAACCACTCCATTCGCTGATCTGAGCTTTCCCTGAGGAGTTAGACCAAAGCTTATATCAGATTTGGCAAAAGAGTGCAATTCAGCCAGAAACGTAACTTTTGACCCACAATGCAGTTTCGAATAACATAAACACGTTAATGGTGTCCTGAGTCGGGGAAGCTAAAAAACCACTCCATTCGCTGATCTGAGCTTTCCCTGAGATAGACCAAAGCTTACATCAGAATTAGCAAAAGAGCCTAATTCAGCCAGAAACGTAACTTTTGACACAGATCTAAGTTACGAATAACATACACATGTTAGTCGTGTCCTTTCGAGGAAGGTAAAAAAAAAAACACCATTCGCTGATATGAGCTTTCCCTGAGGAGTTAGACCAAAGCTTATATCAGAATTGGCAAAAGAGCCCAATTGAGCCACAAACGTAACTTTTGACCCAGAGCTCAGTTTTGAATTACATACACATGTTAGTGGTGTCCTGAGTTGGGGAAGCTAAAAAACCACTCCATTCGCTGATCTGAGCTTTCCCTAAGGAGTTAGACCAAAGCTTATATCAGATTTGGCAAAAGAGTGCAATTCAGCCAGAAACGTAACTTTTGACCCAGAGCTCATTTTTGAATTACATACACATGTTAGTGGTGTCCTGAGTCGGGGAAGCTAAAAAACCACTCCATTCGCTGATCTGATCTTTCCCTGAGGAGATAGACCAAAGCTTACATCAGAATTAGCAAAAGAGCCTAATTCAGCCAGAAATGTAACTTTTGACCCAGAACACAGTTTCGAATAACATACACATGTTACTGGTGTTCTGTCGGGGAAGGTAAAAAAAGCCACAGCATTCGCTGATATGAGCTTTCACTGAGGAGTTAGACCAAAACTTATATCAGAATTAGCAAAAGAGCCTAATTCAGCCAGAAACGTAACTTTTGACCCAGAGCTCAGTTTCGAACAACATACAAAGTTTTGTAGTATCCTGAGTCGGGAAACCTAGAAAACCACTCCATTCGCTGATCTGAGCTTTCCCTGAGGAGTTAGACGAAAGCTTATATTAGAATTGGCAAAATAGCACAACTCAACAAGAAACGTAACTTTTGACCCAGAGCTCAGTTTCCAATAACATACAATTGTTAGTGGAGTCCTGAGTCGGGGAAGCTAAAAAACCACTCCATTCGCTGATCTGAGCTTTCACTGAGGAGTTAGACCAAAGCTTATATCAGATTTGGCAAAAGAGTGCAATTCAGCCAGAAACGTAACTTTTGACACAGAGCTCAGTTTCGAACAACATACATATGTTAGTGGAGTCCTGAGTCGGGGAAGCTAAAAAACCACTCCATTCGCTGATCTGAGCTTTCCCTGAGGAGTTAGACCAAAGCTTATATCAGATTTGGCAAAAGAGTGCAATTCAGCCAGAAACGTAACTTTTGACCCACAATGCAGTTTCGAATAACATAAACACGTTAATGGTGTCCTGAGTCGGGGAAGCTAAAAAACCACTCCATTCGCTGATCTGAGCTTTCCCTGAGATAGACCAAAGCTTACATCAGAATTAGCAAAAGAGCCTAATTCAGCCAGAAACGTAACTTTTGACACAGATCTAAGTTACGAATAACATACACATGTTAGTCGTGTCCTTTCGAGGAAGGTAAAAAAAAAAACACCATTCGCTGATATGAGCTTTCCCTGAGGAGTTAGACCAAAACTTATATCAGAATTGGCAAAAGAGCCCAATTGAGCCACAAACGTAACTTTTGACCCAGAGCTCAGTTTTGAATTACATACACATGTTAGTGGTGTCCTGAGTTGGGGAAGCTAAAAAACCACTCCATTCGCTGATCTGAGCTTTCCCTAAGGAGTTAGACCAAAGCTTATATCAGATTTGGCAAAAGAGTGCAATTCAGCCAGAAACGTAACTTTTGACCCAGAGCTCATTTTTGAATTACATACACATGTTAGTGGTGTCCTGAGTCGGGGAAGCTAAAAAACCACTCCATTCGCTGATCTGAGCTTTCCCTGAGGAGATAGACCAAAGCTTACATCAGAATTAGCAAAAGAGCCTAATTCAGCCAGAAATGTAACTTTTGACCCAGAACACAGTTTCGAATAACATACACATGTTACTGGTGTTCTGTCGGGGAAGGTAAAAAAGCCACAGCATTCGCTGATATGAGCTTTCACTGAGGAGTTAGACCAAAACTTATATCAGAATTAGCAAAAGAGCCTAATTCAGCCAGAAACGTAACTTTTGACCCAGAGCTCAGTTTCGAACAACATACAAAGTTTTGTAGTATCCTGAGTCGGGAAACCTAGAAAACCACTCCATTCGCTGATCTGAGCTTTCCCTGAGGAGTTAGACGAAAGCTTACATTAGAATTGGCAAAATAGCACAATTCAACAAGAAACGTAACTTTTGACCCAGAGCTCAGTTTCCAATAACATACAATTGTTAGTGGAGTCCTGAGTCGGGGAAGCTAAAAAACCACTCCATTCGCTGATCTGAGCTTTCACTGAGGAGTTAGACCAAAGCTTATATCAGATTTGGCAAAAGAGTGCAATTCAGCCAGAAACGTAACTTTTGACACAGAGCTCAGTTTCGAACAACATACATATGTTAGTGGAGTCCTGAGTCGGGGAAGCTAAAAAACCACTCCATTCGCTGATCTGAGCTTTCCCTGAGGAGTTAGACCAAAGCTTATATTAGAATTAACAAAATAGCACAATTCAGCCAGAAACGTAACTTTTGACCCAGAGCTCAGTTTCGAACAACATACATATGTTAGTGGTGTCCTGAGTCGGGGAAGCTAAAAAACCACTCCATTCGCTGATCTGAGCTTTCCCTAAGGAGTTAGACCAAAGCTTATATCAGATTTGGCAAAAGAGTGCAATTCAGCCAGAAACGTAACTTTTGACCCAGAGCTCAGTTTTGAATTACATACACATGTTAGTGGTGTCCTGAGTCGGGGAAGCTAAAAAACCACTCCATTCGCTGATCTGAGCTTTCCCTGAGGAGATAGACCAAAGCTTACATCAGAATTAGCAAAAGAGCCTAATTCAGCCAGAAATGTAACTTTTGACCCAGAACACAGTTTCGAATAACATACACATGTTACTGGTGTTCTGTCGGGGAAGGTAAAAAAAGCCACAGCATTCGCTGATATGAGCTTTCACTGAGGAGTTAGACCAAAACTTATATCAGAATTAGCAAAAGAGCCTAATTCAGCCAGAAACGTAACTTTTGACCCAGAGCTCAGTTTCGAACAACATACATATGTTAGTGGTGTCCTGAGTCGGGGAAGCTAAAAAACCACTCCATTCGCTGATCTGAGCTTTCCCTAAGGAGTTAGACCAAAGCTTATATCAGATTTGGCAAAAGAGTGCAATTCAGCCAGAAACGTAACTTTTGACCCAGAGCTCAGTTTTGAATTACATACACATGTTAGTGGTGTCCTGAGTCGGGGAAGCTAAAAAACCACTCCATTCGCTGATCTGAGCTTTCCCGGAGGAGATAGACCAAAGCTTACATCAGAATTAGCAAAAGAGCCTAATTCAACCAGAAATGTAACTTTTGACCCAGAGCTCAGTTTCGAACAACATACAAAGTTTTGTAGTATCCTGAGTCGGGAAACCTAGAAAACTACTCCATTCGCTGATCTGAGCTTTCCCTGAGGAGTTAGACGAAAGCTTATATTAGAATTGGCAAAATAGCACAATTCAACAAGAAACGTAACTTTTGACCCAGAGCTCAGTTTCCAATAACATACAATTTTTAGTGGAGTCCTGAGTCGGAAAAGCTAAAAAACCACTCCATTCGCTGATCTGAGCTTTCACTGAGGAGTTAGACCAAAGCTTACATCAGAATTAGCAAAAGAGCCTAATTCAGCCAGAAACGTAACTTTTGACCCAGAGCTCAGTTTCGAACAACATACATATGTTAGTGGTGTCCTGAGTCGGGGAAGCTAAAAAAACCACTCCATTCGCTGATCTGAGCTTTCCCTAAGGAGTTAGACCAAAGCTTATATCAGATTTGGCAAAAGAGTGCAATTCAGCCAGAAACGTAACTTTTGACCCACAATGCAGTTTCGAATAACATAAACACGTTAATGGTGTCCTGAGTCGGGGAAGCTAAAAAACCACTCCATTCGCTGATCTGAGCTTTCCCTGAGGAGATAGACGAAAGCTTATATTAGAATTGGCAAAAGAGCCTAATTCAGCCAGAAACGTAACTTTTGACTCAGAGCTCAGTTTCGAAGAACATACAAAGTTTTGTAGTATCCTGAGTCGGGAAACCTAGAAAACCACTCCATTCGCTGATCTGAGCTTTCCCTGAGGAGTTAGACGAAAGCTTATATTAGAATTGGCAAAATAGCACAATTCAACAAGAAACGTAACTTTTGACCCAGAGCTCAGTTTCCAATAACATACAATTGTTAGTGGAGTCCTGAGTCGGGGAAGCTAAAAAACCACTCCATTTGCTTATCTGAGCTTTCACTGAGGAGTTAGACCAAAGCTTATATCAGAATTGGCAAAAGAGCCCAATTCAGCCAGAAATGTAACTTTTGACCCACAACGCAGTTTCGAATAACATAAACACATTAATGGTGTCCAGAGTCGAGGAAGCTAAAAGACCACTCCATTCGAGGATCTGCGCTTTCCCTGAGGAGTTAGACCAAAGCTTATATCAGATTTGGCAAAAGAGTGCAATTCAGCCAGAAACGTAACTTTTGACCCAGAGCTCAGTTTTGAATTACATACACATGTTAGTGGTGTCCTGAGTCGGGGAAGCTAAAAAACCACTCCATTCGCTGATCTGAGCTTTCCCTGAGGAGATAGACCAAAGCTTACATCAGAATTAGCAAAAGAGCCTAATTCAGCCAGAAACGTAACTTTTGACCCAGAGCTCAGTTTAGAACAACATACATATGTCAGTGGTGTCCTGAGTCGGGGAAGCTAAAAAAACCACTCCATTCGCTGATCTGAGCTTTCCCTAAGGAGTTAGACCAAAGCTTATATCAGATTTGGCAAAAGAGTGCAATTCAGCCAGAAACGTAACTTTTGACACAGAGCTCAGTTTCGAACAACATACATATGTTAGTGGAGTCCTGAGTCGGGGAAGCTAAAAAACCACTCCATTCGCTGATCTGAGCTTTCCCTGAGGAGTTAGACCAAAGCTTATATTAGAATTAACAAAATAGCACAATTCAGCCAGAAACGTAACTTTTGACCCAGAGCTCAGTTTCGAACAACATACATATGTTAGTGGTGTCCTGAGTCGGGGAAGCTAAAAAACCACTCCATTCGCTGATCTGAGCTTTCCCTAAGGAGTTAGACCAAAGCTTATATCAGATTTGGCAAAAGAGTGCAATTCAGCCAGAAACGTAACTTTTGACCCAGAGCTCAGTTTTGAATTACATACACATGTTAGTGGTGTCCTGAGTCGGGGAAGCTAAAAAACCACTCCATTCGCTGATCTGAGCTTTCCCTGAGGAGATAGACCAAAGCTTACATCAGAATTAGCAAAAGAGCCTAATTCAGCCAGAAATGTAACTTTTGACCCAGAACACAGTTTCGAATAACATACACATGTTACTGGTGTTCTGTCGGGGAAGGTAAAAAAAGCCACAGCATTCGCTGATATGAGCTTTCACTGAGGAGTTAGACCAAAACTTATATCAGAATTAGCAAAAGAGCCTAATTCAGCCAGAAACGTAACTTTTGACCCAGAGCTCAGTTTCGAACAACATACAAAGTTTTGTAGTATCCTGAGTCGGGAAACCTAGAAAACCACTCCATTCGCTGATCTGAGCTTTCCCTGAGGAGTTAGACGAAAGCTTATATTAGAATTGGCAAAATAGCACAATTCAACAAGAAACGTAACTTTTGACCCAGAGCTCAGTTTCCAATAACATACAATTGTTAGTGGAGTCCTGAGTCGGGGAAGCTAAAAAACCACTCCATTCGCTGATCTGAGCTTTCACTGAGGAGTTAGACCAAAGCTTATATCAGATTTGGCAAAAGAGTGCAATTCAGCCAGAAACGTAACTTTTGACACAGAGCTCAGTTTCGAACAACATATATATGTTAGTGGAGTCCTGAGTCGGGGAAGCTAAAAAACCACTCCATTCGCTGATCTGAGCTTTCCCTGAGGAGTTAGACCAAAGCTTATATCAGATTTGGCAAAAGAGTGCAATTCAGCCAGAAACGTAACTTTTGACCCACAATGCAGTTTCGAATAACATAAACACGTTAATGGTGTCCTGAGTCGGGGAAGCTAAAAAACCACTCCATTCGCTGATCTGAGCTTTCCCTGAGATAGACCAAAGCTTACATCAGAATTAGCAAAAGAGCCTAATTCAGCCAGAAACGTAACTTTTGACACAGATCTAAGTTACGAATAACATACACATGTTAGTCGTGTCCTTTCGAGGAAGGTAAAAAAAAAAACACCATTCGCTGATATGAGCTTTCCCTGAGGAGTTAGACCAAAGCTTATATCAGAATTGGCAAAAGAGCCCAATTGAGCCACAAATGTAACTTTTGACCCAGAGCTCAGTTTTGAATTACATACACATGTTAGTGGTGTCCTGAGTTGGGGAAGCTAAAAAACCACTCCATTCGCTGATCTGAGCTTTCCCTAAGGAGTTAGACCAAAGCTTATATCAGATTTGGCAAAAGAGTGCAATTCAGCCAGAAACGTAACTTTTGACCCAGAGCTCATTTTTGAATTACATACACATGTTAGTGGTGTCCTGAGTCGGGGAAGCTAAAAAACCACTCCATTCGCTGATCTGATCTTTCCCTGAGGAGATAGACCAAAGCTTACATCAGAATTAGCAAAAGAGCCTAATTCAGCCAGAAATGTAACTTTTGACCCAGAACACAGTTTCGAATAACATACACATGTTACTGGTGTTCTGTCGGGGAAGGTAAAAAAAGCCACAGCATTCGCTGATATGAGCTTTCACTGAGGAGTTAGACCAAAACTTATATCAGAATTAGCAAAAGAGCCTAATTCAGCCAGAAACGTAACTTTTGACCCAGAGCTCAGTTTCGAACAACATACAAAGTTTTGTAGTATCCTGAGTCGGGAAACCTAGAAAACCACTCCATTCGCTGATCTGAGCTTTCCCTGAGGAGTTAGACGAAAGCTTATATTAGAATTGGCAAAATAGCACAATTCAACAAGAAACGTAACTTTTGACCCAGAGCTCAGTTTCCAATAACATACAATTGTTAGTGGAGTCCTGAGTCGGGGAAGCTAAAAAACCACTCCATTCGCTGATCTGAGCTTTCACTGAGGAGTTAGACCAAAGCTTATATCAGATTTGGCAAAAGAGTGCAATTCAGCCAGAAACGTAACTTTTGACACAGAGCTCAGTTTCGAACAACATACATATGTTAGTGGAGTCCTGAGTCGGGGAAGCTAAAAAACCACTCCATTCGCTGATCTGAGCTTTCCCTGAGGAGTTAGACCAAAGCTTATATCAGATTTGGCAAAAGAGTGCAATTCAGCCAGAAACGTAACTTTTGACCCACAATGCAGTTTCGAATAACATAAACACGTTAATGGTGTCCTGAGTCGGGGAAGCTAAAAAACCACTCCATTCGCTGATCTGAGCTTTCCCTGAGATAGACCAAAGCTTACATCAGAATTAGCAAAAGAGCCTAATTCAGCCAGAAACGTAACTTTTGACACAGATCTAAGTTACGAATAACATACACATGTTAGTCGTGTCCTTTCGAGGAAGGTAAAAAAAAAAACACCATTCGCTGATATGAGCTTTCCCTGAGGAGTTAGACCAAAGCTTATATCAGAATTGGCAAAAGAGCCCAATTGAGCCACAAACGTAACTTTTGACCCAGAGCTCAGTTTTGAATTACATACACATGTTAGTGGTGTCCTGAGTTGGGGAAGCTAAAAAACCACTCCATTCGCTGATCTGAGCTTTCCCTAAGGAGTTAGACCAAAGCTTATATCAGATTTGGCAAAAGAGTGCAATTCAGCCAGAAACGTAACTTTTGACCCAGAGCTCATTTTTGAATTACATACACATGTTAGTGGTGTCCTGAGTCGGGGAAGCTAAAAAACCACTCCATTCGCTGATCTGAGCTTTCCCTGAGGAGATAGACCAAAGCTTACATCAGAATTAGCAAAAGAGCCTAATTCAGCCAGAAATGTAACTTTTGACCCAGAACACAGTTTCGAATAACATACACATGTTACTGGTGTTCTGTCGGGGAAGGTAAAAAAAGCCACAGCATTCGCTGATATGAGCTTTCACTGAGGAGTTAGACCAAAACTTATATCAGAATTAGCAAAAGAGCCTAATTCAGCCAGAAACGTAACTTTTGACCCAGAGCTCAGTTTCGAACAACATACAAAGTTTTGTAGTATCCTGAGTCGGGAAACCTAGAAAACCACTCCATTCGCTGATCTGAGCTTTCCCTGAGGAGTTAGACGAAAGCTTACATTAGAATTGGCAAAATAGCACAATTCAACAAGAAACGTAACTTTTGACCCAGAGCTCAGTTTCCAATAACATACAATTGTTAGTGGAGTCCTGAGTCGGGGAAGCTAAAAAACCACTCCATTCGCTGATCTGAGCTTTCACTGAGGAGTTAGACCAAAGCTTATATCAGATTTGGCAAAAGAGTGCAATTCAGCCAGAAACGTAACTTTTGACACAGAGCTCAGTTTCGAACAACATACATATGTTAGTGGAGTCCTGAGTCGGGGAAGCTAAAAAACCACTCCATTCGCTGATCTGAGCTTTCCCTGAGGAGTTAGACCAAAGCTTATATTAGAATTAACAAAATAGCACAATTCAGCCAGAAACGTAACTTTTGACCCAGAGCTCAGTTTCGAACAACATACATATGTTAGTGGTGTCCTGAGTCGGGGAAGCTAAAAAACCACTCCATTCGCTGATCTGAGCTTTCCCTAAGGAGTTAGACCAAAGCTTATATCGGATTTGGCAAAAGAGTGCAATTCAGCCAGAAACGTAACTTTTGACCCAGAGCTCAGTTTTGAATTACATACACATGTTAGTGGTGTCCTGAGTCGGGGAAGCTAAAAAACCACTCCATTCGCTGATCTGAGCTTTCCCTGAGGAGATAGACCAAAGCTTACATCAGAATTAGCAAAAGAGCCTAATTCAGCCAGAAATGTAACTTTTGACCCAGAACACAGTTTCGAATAACATACACATGTTACTGGTGTTCTGTCGGGGAAGGTAAAAAAAGCCACAGCATTCGCTGATATGAGCTTTCACTGAGGAGTTAGACCAAAACTTATATCAGAATTAGCAAAAGAGCCTAATTCAGCCAGAAACGTAACTTTTGACCCAGAGCTCAGTTTCGAACAACATACAAAGTTTTGTAGTATCCTGAGTCGAGAAACCTAGAAAACCACTCCATTCGCTGATCTGAGCTTTCCCTGAGGAGTTAGACGAAAGCTTATATTAGAATTGGCAAAATAGCACAATTCAACAAGAAACGTAACTTTTGACCCAGAGCTCAGTTTCCAATAACATACAATTTTTAGTGGAGTCCTGAGTCGGGGAAGCTAAAAAAACCACTCCATTCGCTGATCTGAGCTTTCCCTAAGGAGTTAGACCAAAGCTTATATCAGATTTGGCAAAAGAGTGCAATTCAGCCAGAAACGTAACTTTTGACCCACAATGCAGTTTCGAATAACATAAACACGTTAATGGTGTCCTGAGTCGGGGAAGCTAAAAAACCACTCCATTCGCTGATCTGAGCTTTCCCTGAGGAGATAGACGAAAGCTTATATTAGAATTGGCAAAAGAGCCTAATTCAGCCAGAAACGTAACTTTTGACTCAGAGCTCAGTTTCGAAGAACATACAAAGTTTTGTAGTATCCTGAGTCGGGAAACCTAGAAAACCACTCCATTCGCTGATCTGAGCTTTCCCTGAGGAGTTAGACGAAAGCTTATATTAGAATTGGCAAAATAGCACAATTCAACAAGAAACGTAACTTTTGACCCAGAGCTCAGTTTCCAATAACATACAATTGTTAGTGGAGTCCTGAGTCGGGGAAGCTAAAAAACCACTCCATTCGCTGATCTGAGCTTTCCCTGAGGAGATAGACCAAAGCTTATATCAGAATTGGCAAAAGAGCCCAATTCAGCCAGAAACGTAACTTTTGACCCAGAGCTCAGTTTCGAACAACATACAAAGTTTTGTAGTATCCTGAGTCGGGAAACCTAGAAAACCACTCCATTCGCTGATCTGAGCTTTCCCTGAGGAGATAGACGAAAGCTTATATTAGAATTGGCAAAAGAGCCTAATTCATCCAGAAACGTAACTTTTGACTCAGAGCTCAGTTTCGAACAACATACAAAGTTTTGTAGTATCCTGAGTCGGGAAACCTAGAAAACCACTCCATTCGCTGATCTGAGCTTTCCCTGAGGAGTTAGACGAAAGCTTATATTAGAATTGGCAAAATAGCACAATTCAACAAGAAACGTAACTTTTGACCCAGAGCTCAGTTTCCAATAACATACAATTGTTAGTGGAGTCCTGAGTCGGGGAAGCTAAAAAACCACTCCATTTGCTTATCTGAGCTTTCACTGAGGAGTTAGACCAAAGCTTATATCAGAATTGGCAAAAGAGCCCAATTCAGCCAGAAATGTAGCTTTTGACCCACAACGCAGTTTCGAATAACATAAACACATTAATGGTGTCCAGAGTCGAGGAAGCTAAAAGACCACTCCATTCGAGGATCTGCGCTTTCCCTGAGGAGTTAGACCAAAGCTTATATCAGATTTGGCAAAAGAGTGCAATTCAGCCAGAAACGTAACTTTTGACCCAGAGCTCAGTTTTGAATTACATACACATGTTAGTGGTGTCCTGAGTCGGGGAAGCTAAAAAACCACTCCAT
Organism: Natrix helvetica; assembly: GCF_964273705.1. Taxonomy (NCBI): domain Eukaryota; kingdom Metazoa; phylum Chordata; class Lepidosauria; order Squamata; family Natricidae; genus Natrix; species Natrix helvetica. The sequence goes on along the minus strand of NC_138559.1, from coordinate 4,421,681 downwards.
TCGCTGATCTGAGCTTTCCCTGAGGAGATAGACCAAAGCTTACATCAGAATTAGCAAAAGAGCCTAATTCAGCCAGAAACGTAACTTTTGACCCAGAGCTCAGTTTAGAACAACATACATATGTCAGTGGTGTCCTGAGTCGGGGAAGCTAAAAAAACCACTCCATTCGCTGATCTGAGCTTTCCCTAAGGAGTTAGACCAAAGCTTATATCAGATTTGGCAAAAGAGTGCAATTCAGCCAGAAACGTAACTTTTGACACAGAGCTCAGTTTCGAACAACATACATATGTTAGTGGAGTCCTGAGTCGGGGAAGCTAAAAAACCACTCCATTCGCTGATCTGAGCTTTCCCTGAGGAGTTAGACCAAAGCTTATATTAGAATTAACAAAATAGCACAATTCAGCCAGAAACGTAACTTTTGACCCAGAGCTCAGTTTCGAACAACATACATATGTTAGTGGTGTCCTGAGTCGGGGAAGCTAAAAAACCACTCCATTCGCTGATCTGAGCTTTCCCTAAGGAGTTAGACCAAAGCTTATATCAGATTTGGCAAAAGAGTGCAATTCAGACAGAAACGTAACTTTTGACCCAGAGCTCAGTTTTGAATTACATACACATGTTAGTGGTGTCCTGAGTCGGGGAAGCTAAAAAACCACTCCATTCGCTGATCTGAGCTTTCCCTGAGGAGATAGACCAAAGCTTACATCAGAATTAGCAAAAGAGCCTAATTCAGCCAGAAATGTAACTTTTGACCCAGAACACAGTTTCGAATAACATACACATGTTACTGGTGTTCTGTCGGGGAAGGTAAAAAAAGCCACAGCATTCGCTGATATGAGCTTTCACTGAGGAGTTAGACCAAAACTTATATCAGAATTAGTAAAAGAGCCTAATTCAGCCAGAAACGTAACTTTTGACCCAGAGCTCAGTTTCGAACAACATACAAAGTTTTGTAGTATCCTGAGTCGGGAAACCTAGAAAACCACTCCATTCGCTGATCTGAGCTTTCCCTGAGGAGTTAGACGAAAGCTTATATTAGAATTGGCAAAATAGCACAATTCAACAAGAAACGTAACTTTTGACCCAGAGCTCAGTTTCCAATAACATACAATTGTTAGTGGAGTCCTGAGTCGGGGAAGCTAAAAAACCACTCCATTCGCTGATCTGAGCTTTCACTGAGGAGTTAGACCAAAGCTTATATCAGATTTGGCAAAAGAGTGCAATTCAGCCAGAAACGTAACTTTTGACACAGAGCTCAGTTTCGAACAACATATATATGTTAGTGGAGTCCTGAGTCGGGGAAGCTAAAAAACCACTCCATTCGCTGATCTGAGCTTTCCCTGAGGAGTTAGACCAAAGCTTATATTAGAATTAACAAAATAGCACAATTCAGCCAGAAACGTAACTTTTGACCCAGAACACAGTTTCGAATAACATACACATGTTACTGGTGTTCTGTCGGGGAAGGTAAAAAAAGCCACAGCATTCGCTGATATGAGCTTTCACTGAGGAGTTAGACCAAAACTTATATCAGAATTAGCAAAAGAGCCTAATTCAGCCAGAAACGTAACTTTTGACCCAGAGCTCAGTTTCGAACAACATACAAAGTTTTGTAGTATCCTGAGTCGGGAAACCTAGAAAACCACTCCATTCGCTGATCTGAGCTTTCCCTGAGGAGTTAGACGAAAGCTTATATTAGAATTGGCAAAATAGCACAATTCAACAAGAAACGTAACTTTTGACCCAGAGCTCAGTTTCCAATAACATACAATTGTTAGTGGAGTCCTGAGTCGGGGAAGCTAAAAAACCACTCCATTCGCTGATCTGAGCTTTCACTGAGGAGTTAGACCAAAGCTTATATCAGAATTGGCAAAAGAGCCCAATTCAGCCAGAAATGTAACTTTTGACCCACAACGCAGTTTCGAATAACATAAACACATTAATGGTGTCCAGAGTCGAGGAAGCTAAAAGACCACTCCATTCGAGGATCTGCGCTTTCCCTGAGGAGTTAGACCAAAGCTTATATCAGATTTGGCAAAAGAGTGCAATTCAGCCAGAAACGTAACTTTTGACCCAGAGCTCAGTTTTGAATTACATACACATGTTAGTGGTGTCCTGAGTCGGGGAAGCTAAAAAACCACTCCATTCGCTGATCTGAGCTTTCCCTGAGGAGATAGACCAAAGCTTACATCAGAATTAGCAAAAGAGCCTAATTCAGCCAGAAACGTAACTTTTGACCCAGAGCTCAGTTTAGAACAACATACATATGTCAGTGGTGTCCTGAGTCGGGGAAGCTAAAAAAACCACTCCATTCGCTGATCTGAGCTTTCCCTAAGGAGTTAGACCAAAGCTTATATCAGATTTGGCAAAAGAGTGCAATTCAGCCAGAAACGTAACTTTTGACACAGAGCTCAGTTTCGAACAACATACATATGTTAGTGGAGTCCTGAGTCGGGGAAGCTAAAAAACCACTCCATTCGCTGATCTGAGCTTTCCCTGAGGAGTTAGACCAAAGCTTATATTAGAATTAACAAAATAGCACAATTCAGCCAGAAACGTAACTTTTGACCCAGAGCTCAGTTTCGAACAACATACATATGTTAGTGGTGTCCTGAGTCGGGGAAGCTAAAAAACCACTCCATTCGCTGATCTGAGCTTTCCCTAAGGAGTTAGACCAAAGCTTATATCAGATTTGGCAAAAGAGTGCAATTCAGCCAGAAAGGTAACTTTTGACCCAGAGCTCAGTTTTGAATTACATACACATGTTAGTGGTGTCCTGAGTCGGGGAAGCTAAAAAACCACTCCATTCGCTGATCTGAGCTTTCCCTGAGGAGATAGACCAAAGCTTACATCAGAATTAGCAAAAGAGCCTAATTCAGCCAGAAATGTAACTTTTGACCCAGAACACAGTTTCGAATAACATACACATGTTACTGGTGTTCTGTCGGGGAAGGTAAAAAAAGCCACAGCATTCGCTGATATGAGCTTTCACTGAGGAGTTAGACCAAAACTTATATCAGAATTAGCAAAAGAGCCTAATTCAGCCAGAAACGTAACTTTTGACCCAGAGCTCAGTTTCGAACAACATACAAAGTTTTGTAGTATCCTGAGTCGGGAAACCTAGAAAACCACTCCATTCGCTGATCTGAGCTTTCCCTGAGGAGTTAGACGAAAGCTTATATTAGAATTGGCAAAATAGCACAATTCAACAAGAAACGTAACTTTTGACCCAGAGCTCAGTTTCCAATAACATACAATTGTTAGTGGAGTCCTGAGTCGGGGAAGCTAAAAAACCACTCCATTCGCTGATCTGAGCTTTCACTGAGGAGTTAGACCAAAGCTTATATCAGATTTGGCAAAAGAGTGCAATTCAGCCAGAAACGTAACTTTTGACACAGAGCTCAGTTTCGAACAACATATATATGTTAGTGGAGTCCTGAGTCGGGGAAGCTAAAAAACCACTCCATTCGCTGATCTGCGCTTTCCCTGAGGAGTTAGACCAAAGCTTATATCAGATTTGGCAAAAGAGTGCAATTCAGCCAGAAACGTAACTTTTGACCCAGAGCTCAGTTTTGAATTACATACACATGTTAGTGGTGTCCTGAGTCGGGGAAGCTAAAAAACCACTCCATTCGCTGATCTGAGCTTTCCCTGAGGAGATAGACCAAAGCTTACATCAGAATTAGCAAAAGAGCCTAATTCAGCCAGAAACGTAACTTTTGACCCAGAGCTCAGTTTAGAACAACATACATATGTCAGTGGTGTCCTGAGTCGGGGAAGCTAAAAAAACCACTCCATTCGCTGATCTGAGCTTTCCCTAAGGAGTTAGACCAAAGCTTATATCAGATTTGGCAAAAGAGTGCAATTCAGCCAGAAACGTAACTTTTGACACAGAGCTCAGTTTCGAACAACATACATATGTTAGTGGAGTCCTGAGTCGGGGAAGCTAAAAAACCACTCCATTCGCTGATCTGAGCTTTCCCTGAGGAGTTAGACCAAAGCTTATATTAGAATTAACAAAATAGCACAATTCAGCCAGAAACGTAACTTTTGACCCAGAGCTCAGTTTCGAACAACATACATATGTTAGTGGTGTCCTGAGTCGGGGAAGCTAAAAAACCACTCCATTCGCTGATCTGAGCTTTCCCTAAGGAGTTAGACCAAAGCTTATATCAGATTTGGCAAAAGAGTGCAATTCAGCCAGAAAGGTAACTTTTGACCCAGAGCTCAGTTTTGAATTACATACACATGTTAGTGGTGTCCTGAGTCGGGGAAGCTAAAAAACCACTCCATTCGCTGATCTGAGCTTTCCCTGAGGAGATAGACCAAAGCTTACATCAGAATTAGCAAAAGAGCCTAATTCAGCCAGAAATGTAACTTTTGACCCAGAACACAGTTTCGAATAACATACACATGTTACTGGTGTTCTGTCGGGGAAGGTAAAAAAAGCCACAGCATTCGCTGATATGAGCTTTCACTGAGGAGTTAGACCAAAACTTATATCAGAATTAGCAAAAGAGCCTAATTCAGCCAGAAACGTAACTTTTGACCCAGAGCTCAGTTTCGAACAACATACAAAGTTTTGTAGTATCCTGAGTCGGGAAACCTAGAAAACCACTCCATTCGCTGATCTGAGCTTTCCCTGAGGAGTTAGACGAAAGCTTATATTAGAATTGGCAAAATAGCACAATTCAACAAGAAACGTAACTTTTGACCCAGAGCTCAGTTTCCAATAACATACAATTGTTAGTGGAGTCCTGAGTCGGGGAAGCTAAAAAACCACTCCATTCGCTGATCTGAGCTTTCACTGAGGAGTTAGACCAAAGCTTATATCAGATTTGGCAAAAGAGTGCAATTCAGCCAGAAACGTAACTTTTGACACAGAGCTCAGTTTCGAACAACATATATATGTTAGTGGAGTCCTGAGTCGGGGAAGCTAAAAAACCACTCCATTCGCTGATCTGAGCTTTCCCTGAGGAGTTAGACCAAAGCTTATATTAGAATTAACAAAATAGCACAATTCAGCCAGAAACGTAACTTTTGACCCAGAGCTCAGTTTCGAACAACATACATATGTTAGTGGTGTCCTGAGTCGGGGAAGCTAAAAAACCACTCCATTCGCTGATCTGAGCTTTCCCTAAGGAGTTAGACCAAAGCTTATATCAGATTTGGCAAAAGAGTGCAATTCAGCAAGAAACGTAACTTTTGACCCAGAGCTCAGTTTTGAATTACATACAAATGTTAGTGGTGTCCTGAGTCGGGGAAGCTAAAAAACCACTCCATTCGCTGATCTGAGCTTTCCCTGAGGAGATAGACCGAAGCTTACATCAGAATTAGCAAAAGAGCCTAATTCAGCCAGAAATGTAACTTTTGACCCAGAACACAGTTTCGAATAACATAAACATGTTACTGGTGTTCTGTCGGGGAAGGTAAAAAAAGCCACAGCATTCGCTGATATGAGCTTTCACTGAGGAGTTAGACCAAAACTTATATCAGAATTAGCAAAAGAGCCTAATTCAGCCAGAAACGTAACTTTTGACCCAGAGCTCAGTTTCGAACAACATACAAAGTTTTGTAGTATCCTGAGTCGGGAAACCTAGAAAACCACTCCATTCGCTGATCTGAGCTTTCCCTGAGGAGTTAGACGAAAGCTTATATTAGAATTGGCAAAATAGCACAATTTAACAAGAAACGTAACTTTTGACCCAGAGCTCAGTTTCCAATAACATACAATTGTTAGTGGTGTCCTGAGTCGGGGAAGCTAAAAAACCACTCCATTCGCTGATCTGAGCTTTCACTGAGGAGTTAGACCAAAGCTTACATCAGATTTGGCAAAAGAGTGCAATTCAGCCAGAAACGTAACTTTTGACACAGAGCTCAGTTTCGAACAACATACATATGTTAGTGGAGTCCTGAGTCGGGGAAGCTAAAAAACCACTCCATTCGCTGATCTGAGCTTTCCCTGAGGAGTTAGACCAAAGCTTATATTAGAATTAACAAAATAGCACAATTCAGCCAGAAACGTAACTTTTGACCCAGAGCTCAGTTTCGAACAACATACATATGTTAGTGGAGTCCTGAGTCGGGGAAGCTAAAAAACCACTCCATTCGCTGATATGAGCTTTAACTGAGGAGTTAGACCAAAGCTTATATCAGAATTAGCAAAAGAGCCTAATTCAGTCAGAAACGTAACTTTTGACCCAGAGCTCAGTTTCGAACAACATACAAAGTTTTGTAGTATCCTGAGTCGGGAAACCTAGAAAACTACTCCATTCGCTGATCTGAGCTTTCCCTGAGGAGTTAGACGAAAGCTTATATTAGAATTGGCAAAATAGCACAATTCAACAAGAAACGTAACTTTTGACCCAGAGCTCAGTTTCCAATAACATACAATTGTTAGTGGAGTCCTGAGTCGGGGAAGCTAAAAAACCACTCCATTCGCTGATCTGAGCTTTCACTGAGGAGTTAGACCAAAGCTTACATCAGAATTAGCAAAAGAGCCTAATTCAGCCAGAAACGTAACTTTTGACCCAGAGCTCAGTTTCGAACAACATACATATGTTAGTGGTGTCCTGAGTCGGGGAAGCTAAAAAAACCACTCCATTCGCTGATCTGAGCTTTCCCTGAGGAGTTAGACCAAAGCTTATATCAGATTTGGCAAAAGAGTGCAATTCAGCCAGAAACGTAACTTTTGACCCACAATGCAGTTTCGAATAACATAAACACGTTAATGGTGTCCTGAGTCGGGGAAGCTAAAAAACCACTCCATTCGCTGATCTGAGCTTTCCCTGAGGAGATAGACCAAAGCTTACATCAGAATTAGCAAAAGAGCCTAATTCAGCCAGAAACGTAACTTTTGACACAGATCTAAGTTTCGAATAACATACACATGTTAGTCGTGTCCTTTCGAGGAAGGTAAAAAAAAAAACACCATTCGCTGATATGAGCTTTCCCTGAGGAGTTAGACCAAAGCTTATATCAGAATTGGCAAAAGAGCCCAATTGAGCCACAAACGTAACTTTTGACCCAGAGCTCAGTTTTGAATTACATACACATGTTAGTGGTGTCCTGAGTTGGGGAAGCTAAAAAACCACTCCATTCGCTGATCTGAGCTTTCCCTAAGGAGTTAGACCAAAGCTTATATCAGATTTGGCAAAAGAGTGCAATTCAGCCAGAAACGTAACTTTTGACACAGAGCTCAGTTTCGAACAACATACATATGTTAGTGGAGTCCTGAGTCGGGGAAGCTAAAAAACTACTCCATTCGCTGATCTAAGCTTTCCCTGAGGAGTTAGACCAAAGCTTATATCAGATTTGGCAAAAGAGTGCAATTCAGCCAGAAACGTAACTTTTGACCCAGAGCTCAGTTTTGAATTACATACACATGTTAGTGGTGTCCTGAGTCGGGGAAGCTAAAAAACCACTCCATTCGCTGATCTGAGCTTTCCCTGAGGAGATAGACCAAAGCTTACATCAGAATTAGCAAAAGAGCCTAATTCAGCCAGAAATGTAACTTTTGACCCAGAACACAGTTTCGAATAACATACAAATGTTACTGGTGTTCTGTCGGGGAAGGTAAAAAAAAGCCACAGCATTCGCTGATATGAGCTTTCACTGAGGAGTTAGACCAAAACTTATATCAGAATTAGCAAAAGAGCCTAATTCAGCCAGAAACGTAACTTTTGACCCAGAGCTCAGTTTCGAACAACATACAAAGTTTTGTAGTATCCTGAGTCGGGAAACCTAGAAAACCACTCCATTCGCTGATCTGAGCTTTCCCTGAGGAGTTAGACGAAAGCTTATATTAGAATTGGCAAAATAGCACAATTCAACAAGAAACGTAACTTTTGACCCAGAGCTCAGTTTCCAATAACATACAATTGTTAGTGGAGTCCTGAGTCGGGGAAGCTAAAAAACCACTCCATTCGCTGATCTGAGCTTTCACTGAGGAGTTAGATCAAAGCTTATATCAGATTTGGCAAAAGAGTGCAATTCAGCCAGAAAGGTAACTTTTGACACAGAGCTCAGTTTCGAACAACATACATATGTTAGTGGAGTCCTGAGTCGGGGAAGCTAAAAAACCACTCCATTCGCTGATCTGAGCTTTCCCTGAGGAGTTAGACCAAAGCTTATATTAGAATTAACAAAATAGCACAATTCAGCCAGAAACGTAACTTTTGACCCAGAGCTCAGTTTCGAACAACATACATATGTTAGTGGTGTCCTGAGTCGGGGAAGCTAAAAAACCACTCCATTCGCTGATCTGAGCTTTCCCTAAGGAGTTAGACCAAAGCTTATATCAGATTTGGCAAAAGAGTGCAATTCAGCCAGAAACGTAACTTTTGACCCAGAGCTCAGTTTTGAATTACATACACATGTTAGTGGTGTCCTGAGTCGGGGAAGCTAAAAAACCACTCCATTCGCTGATCTGAGCTTTCCCTGAGGAGATAGACCAAAGCTTACATCAGAATTAGCAAAAGAGCCTAATTCAGCCAGAAATGTAACTTTTGACCCAGAACACAGTTTCGAATAACATACACATGTTACTGGTGTTCTGTCGGGGAAGGTAAAAAAAGCCACAGCATTCGCTTGTATGAGCTTTCACTGAGGAGTTAGACCAAAGCTTATATCAGAATTAGCAAAAGAGCCTAATTCAGTCAGAAACGTAACTTTTTACCCAGAGCTCAGTTTCGAACAACATACAAAGTTTTGTAGTATCCTGAGTCGGGAAACCTAGAAAACTACTCCATTCGCTGATCTGAGCTTTCCCTGAGGAGTTAGACGAAAGCTTATATTAGAATTGGCAAAATAGCACAATTCAACAAGAAACGTAACTTTTGACCCAGAGCTCAGTTTCCAATAACATACAATTGTTAGTGGAGTCCTGAGTCGGGGAAGCTAAAAAACCACTCCATTCGCTGATCTGAGCTTTCACTGAGGAGTTAGACCAAAGCTTACATCAGAATTAGCAAAAGAGCCTAATTCAGCCAGAAACGTAACTTTTGACCCAGAGCTCAGTTTCGAACAACATACATATGTTAGTGGTGTCCTGAGTCGGGGAAGCTAAAAAAACCACTCCATTCGCTGATCTGAGCTTTCCCTAAGGAGTTAGACCAAAGCTTATATCAGATTTGGCAAAAGAGTGCAATTCAGCCAGAAACGTAACTTTTGACCCAGAGCTCAGATTTGAATTACATACTCATCTTAGTGGTGTCCTGAGTCGGGGAAGCTAAAAAACCACTCCATTCGCTGATCTGAGCTTTCCCTGAGGAGATAGACCAAAGCTTACATCAGAATTAGCAAAAGAGCCTAATTCAGCCAGAAATGTAACTTTTGACCCAGAACACAGTTTCGAATAACATACACATGTTACTGGTGTTCTGTCGGGGAAGGTAAAAAAAGCCACAGCATTCGCTGATATGAGCTTTCACTGAGGAGTTAGACCAAAGCTTATATCAGAATTAGCAAAAGAGCCTAATTCAGTCAGAAACGTAACTTTTGACCCAGAGCTCAGTTTCGAACAACATACAAAGTTTTGTAGTATCCTGAGTCGGGAAACCTAGAAAACTACTCCATTCGCTGATCTGAGCTTTCCCTGAGGAGTTAGACGAAAGCTTATATTAGAATTGGCAAAATAGCACAATTCAACAAGAAACGTAACTTTTGACCCAGAGCTCAGTTTCCAATAACATACAATTGTTAGTGGAGTCCTGAGTCGGGGAAGCTAAAAAACCACTCCATTCGCTGATCTGAGCTTTCACTGAGGAGTTAGACCAAAGCTTACATCAGAATTAGCAAAAGAGCCTAATTCAGCCAGAAACGTAACTTTTGACCCAGAGCTCAGTTTCGAACAACATACATATGTTAGTGGTGTCCTGAGTCGGGGAAGCTAAAAAAACCACTCCATTCGCTGATCTGAGCTTTCCCTAAGGAGTTAGACCAAAGCTTATATCAGATTTGGCAAAAGAGTGCAATTCAGCCAGAAACGTAACTTTTGACCCACAATGCAGTTTCGAATAACATAAACACGTTAATGGTGTCCTGAGTCGGGGAAGCTAAAAAACCACTCCATTCGCTGATCTGAGCTTTCCCTGAGATAGACCAAAGCTTACATCAGAATTAGCAAAAGAGCCTAATTCAGCCAGAAACATAACTTTTGACACAGATCTAAGTTTCGAATAACATACACATGTTAGTCGTGTCCTTTCGAGGAAGGTAAAAAAAAAACCACTCCATTCGCTGATATGAGCTTTCCCTAAGGAGTTAGACCAAAGCTTATATCAGATTTGGCAAAAGAGTGCAATTCAGCCAGAAACGTAACTTTTGACACAGAGCTCAGTTTCGAACAACATACATATGTTAGTGGAGTCCTGAGTCGGGGAAGCTAAAAAACTACTCCATTCGCTGATCTGAGCTTTCCCTGAGGAGTTAGACCAAAGCTTATATTAGAATTGGCAAAATAGCACAATTCAGCCAGAAACGTAACTTTTGACCCAGTGCTCAGTTTCGAACAACATACATACGTTGTTGTTCTGTCGGGGAAGGTAAAAAAAGCCAAACCATTCGCTGATATGAGCTTTCACTGAGGAGTTAGACCAAAGCTTATATCAGATTTGGCAAAAGAGTGCAATTCAGCCAGAAACGTAACTTTTGACCCACAACGCAGTTTCGAATAACATAAACACGTTAATGGTGTCCTGAGTCGGGGAAGCTAAAAAACCACTCCATTCGCTGATCTGAGCTTTCCCTGAGGAGATAGACCAAAGCTTACATCAGAATTAGCAAAAGAGCCTAATTCAGCCAGAAAGGTAACTTTTGACCCAGAACACAGTTTCAAATAACATACACATGTTACTGGTGTTCTGTCGGGGAAGGTAAAAAAAGCCAAACCATTCGCTGATATGAGCTTTCACTGAGGAGTTAGACCAAAGCTTATATCAGATTTGGCAAAAGAGTGCAATTCAGCCAGAAACGTAACTTTTGACCCACAACGCAGTTTCGAATAACATAAACACGTTAATGGTGTCCTGAGTCGGGGAAGCTAAAAAACCACTCCATTCGCTGATCTGAGCTTTCCCTGAGGAGTTAGACCAAAGCTTATATTAGAATTGGCAAAATAGCACAATTCAGCCAGAAACGTAACTTTTGACCCAGTGCTCAGTTTCGAACAACATACATATGTTAGTGGTGTCCTGAGTCGGGGAAGCTAAAAAACCACTCCATTCGCTGATCTGAGCTTTCCCTAAGGAGTTAGACCAAAGCTTATATCAGATTTGGCAAAAGAGCCTAATTCAGCCAGAAATGTAACTTTTGACCCAGAGCTCAGATTTGAATTACATACTCATCTTAGTGGTGTCCTGAGTCGGGGAAGCTAAAAAACCACTCCATTCGCTGATCTGAGCTTTCCCTGAGGAGATAGACCAAAGCTTACATCAGAATTAGCAAAAGAGCCTAATTCAGCCAGAAATGTAACTTTTGACCCAGAACACAGTTTCGAATAACATACACATGTTACTGGTGTTCTGTCGGGGAAGGTAAAAAAAGCCACAGCATTCGCTGATATGAGCTTTCACTGAGGAGTTAGACCAAAGCTTATATCAGAATTAGCAAAAGAGCCTAATTCAGTCAGAAACGTAACTTTTGACCCAGAGCTCAGTTTCGAACAACATACAAAGTTTTGTAGTATCCTGAGTCGGGAAACCTAGAAAACTACTCCATTCGCTGATCTGAGCTTTCCCTGAGGAGTTAGACGAAAGCTTATATTAGAATTGGCAAAATAGCACAATTCAACAAGAAACGTAACTTTTGACCCAGAGCTCAGTTTCCAATAACATACAATTGTTAGTGGAGTCCTGAGTCGGGGAAGCTAAAAAACCACTCCATTCGCTGATCTGAGCTTTCACTGAGGAGTTAGACCAAAGCTTACATCAGAATTAGCAAAAGAGCCTAATTCAGCCAGAAACGTAACTTTTGACCCAGAGCTCAGTTTCGAACAACATACATATGTTAGTGGTGTCCTGAGTCGGGGAAGCTAAAAAAACCACTCCATTCGCTGATCTGAGCTTTCCCTAAGGAGTTAGACCAAAGCTTATATCAGATTTGGCAAAAGAGTGCAATTCAGCCAGAAACGTAACTTTTGACCCACAATGCAGTTTCGAATAACATAAACACGTTAATGGTGTCCTGAGTCGGGGAAGCTAAAAAACCACTCCATTCGCTGATCTGAGCTTTCCCTGAGATAGACCAAAGCTTACATCAGAATTAGCAAAAGAGCCTAATTCAGCCAGAAACATAACTTTTGACACAGATCTAAGTTTCGAATAACATACACATGTTAGTCGTGTCCTTTCGAGGAAGGTAAAAAAAAAACCACTCCATTCGCTGATATGAGCTTTCCCTAAGGAGTTAGACCAAAGCTTATATCAGATTTGGCAAAAGAGTGCAATTCAGCCAGAAACGTAACTTTTGACACAGAGCTCAGTTTCGAACAACATACATATGTTAGTGGAGTCCTGAGTCGGGGAAGCTAAAAAACTACTCCATTCGCTGATCTGAGCTTTCCCTGAGGAGTTAGACCAAAGCTTATATTAGAATTGGCAAAATAGCACAATTCAGCCAGAAACGTAACTTTTGACCCAGTGCTCAGTTTCGAACAACATACATACGTTGTTGTTCTGTCGGGGAAGGTAAAAAAAGCCAAACCATTCGCTGATATGAGCTTTCACTGAGGAGTTAGACCAAAGCTTATATCAGATTTGGCAAAAGAGTGCAATTCAGCCAGAAACGTAACTTTTGACCCACAACGCAGTTTCGAATAACATAAACACGTTAATGGTGTCCTGAGTCGGGGAAGCTAAAAAACCACTCCATTCGCTGATCTGAGCTTTCCCTGAGGAGATAGACCAAAGCTTACATCAGAATTAGCAAAAGAGCCTAATTCAGCCAGAAAGGTAACTTTTGACCCAGAACACAGTTTCAAATAACATACACATGTTACTGGTGTTCTGTCGGGGAAAGTAAAAAAGCCAAACCATTCGCTGATATGAGCTTTCACTGAGGAGTTAGACCAAAGCTTATATCAGATTTGGCAAAAGAGTGCAATTCAGCCAGAAACGTAACTTTTGACCCACAACGCAGTTTCGAATAACATAAACACGTTAATGGTGTCCTGAGTCGGGGAAGCTAAAAAACCACTCCATTCGCTGATCTGAGCTTTCCCTGAGGAGTTAGACCAAAGCTTATATTAGAATTGGCAAAATAGCACAATTCAGCCAGAAACGTAACTTTTGACCCAGTGCTCAGTTTCGAACAACATACATATGTTAGTGGTGTCCTGAGTCGGGGAAGCTAAAAAACCACTCCATTCGCTGATCTGAGCTTTCCCTAAGGAGTTAGACCAAAGCTTATATCAGATTTGGCAAAAGAGTACAATTCAGCCAGAAACGTAACTTTTGACCCACAACGCAGTTTCGAATAACATAAACACGTTAATGGTGTTCTGAGTCGGGGAAGCTAAAAAACCACTCCATTAGCTGATCTGAGCTTTCACTGAGGAGTTAGACCAAAGCTTACATCGGAATTAGCAAAAGAGCCTAATTCAGCCAGAAATGTAACTTTTGACCCAGAACACAGTTTCGAATAACATAAACACGTTAATGGTGTTCTGAGTCGGGGAAGCTAAAAAACCACTCCATTCGCTGATCTGAGCTTTCACTGAGGAGTTAGACCAAAGCTTACATCGGAATTAGCAAAAGAGCCTAATTCAGCCAGAAATGTAACTTTTGACCCAGAACACAGTTTCGAATAACATACACATGTTACTGGTGTTCTGTCGGGGAAGGTAAAAAAAGCCACAGCATTCGCTGATATGAGCTTTCACTGAGGAGTTAGACCAAAGCTTATATCAGAATTAGCAAAAGAGCCTAATTCAGCCAGAAACGTAACTTTTGACCCAGAACTCAGTTTCGAACAACATACAAAGTTTTGTAGTATCCTGAGTCGGGAAACCTAGAAAACCACTCCATTCGCTGATCTGAGCTTTCCCTGAGGAGTTAGACGAAAGCTTATATTAGAATTGGCAAAATAGCACAATTCAACAAGAAACGTAACTTTTGACCCAGAGCTCAGTTTCCAATAACATACAATTGTTAGTGGAGTCCTGAGTCGGGGAAGCTAAAAAACCACTCCATTCGCTGATCTGAGCTTTCACTGAGGAGTTAGACCAAAGCTTATATCAGATTTGGCAAAAGAGTGCAATTCAGCCAGAAACGTAACTTTTGACCCAGAGCTCAGTTTTGAATTACATACTCATCTTAGTGGTGTCCTGAGTCGGGGAAGCTAAAAAACCACTCCATTCGCTGATCTGAGCTTTCCCTGAGGAGATAGACCAAAGCTTACATCAGAATTAGCAAAAGAGCCTAATTCAGCCAGAAATGTAACTTTTGACCCAGAACACAGTTTCGAATAACATACACATGTTACTGGTGTTCTGTCGGGGAAGGTAAAAAAAGCCACAGCATTCGCTGATATGAGCTTTCACTGAGGAGTTAGACCAAAGCTTATATCAGAATTAGCAAAAGAGCCTAATTCAGTCAGAAACGTAACTTTTGACCCAGAGCTCAGTTTCGAACAACATACAAAGTTTTGTAGTATCCTGAGTCGGGAAACCTAGAAAACTACTCCATTCGCTGATCTGAGCTTTCCCTGAGGAGTTAGACGAAAGCTTATATTAGAATTGGCAAAATAGCACAATTCAACAAGAAACGTAACTTTTGACCCAGAGCTCAGTTTCCAATAACATACAATTGTTAGTGGAGTCCTGAGTCGGGGAAGCTAAAAAACCACTCCATTCGCTGATCTGAGCTTTCACTGAGGAGTTAGACCAAAGCTTACATCAGAATTAGCAAAAGAGCCTAATTCAGCCAGAAACGTAACTTTTGACCCAGAGCTCAGTTTCGAACAACATACATATGTTAGTGGTGTCCTGAGTCGGGGAAGCTAAAAAAACCACTCCATTCGCTGATCTGAGCTTTCCCTAAGGAGTTAGACCAAAGCTTATATCAGATTTGGCAAAAGAGTGCAATTCAGCCAGAAACGTAACTTTTGACCCACAATGCAGTTTCGAATAACATAAACACGTTAATGGTGTCCTGAGTCAGGGAAGCTAAAAAACCACTCCATTCGCTGATCTGAGCTTTCACTGAGGAGTTAGACCAAAGCTTACATCAGAATTAGCAAAAGAGCCTAATTCAGCCAGAAACATAACTTTTGACACAGATCTAAGTTTCGAATAACATACACATGTTAGTCGTGTCCTTTCGAGGAAGGTAAAAAAAAAACCACTCCATTCGCTGATATGAGCTTTCCCTAAGGAGTTAGACCAAAGCTTATATCAGATTTGGCAAAAGAGTGCAATTCAGCCAGAAACGTAACTTTTGACACAGAGCTCAGTCTCGAACAACATACATATGTTAGTGGAGTCCTGAGTCGGGGAAGCTAAAAAACTACTCCATTCGCTGATCTGAGCTTTCCCTGAGGAGTTAGACCAAAGCTTACATCAGAATTAGCAAAAGAGCCTAATTCAGCCAGAAACATAACTTTTGACACAGATCTAAGTTTCGAATAACATACACATGTTAGTCGTGTCCTTTCGAGGAAGGTAAAAAAAAAACCACTCCATTCGCTGATATGAGCTTTCCCTAAGGAGTTAGACCAAAGCTTATATCAGATTTGGCAAAAGAGTGCAATTCAGCCAGAAACGTAACTTTTGACACAGAGCTCAGTCTCGAACAACATACATATGTTAGTGGAGTCCTGAGTCGGGGAAGCTAAAAAACTACTCCATTCGCTGATCTGAGCTTTCCCTGAGGAGTTAGACCAAAGCTTATATTAGAATTGGCAAAATAGCACAATTCAGCCAGAAACGTAACTTTTGACCCAGTGCTCAGTTTCGAACAACATACATACGTTGTTGTTCTGTCGGGGAAGGTAAAAAAAGCCAAACCATTCGCTGATATGAGCTTTCACTGAGGAGTTAGACCAAAGCTTATATCAGATTTGGCAAAAGAGTGCAATTCAGCCAGAAACGTAACTTTTGACCCACAACGCAGTTTCGAATAACATAAACACGTTAATGGTGTCCTGAGTCGGGGAAGCTAAAAAACCACTCCATTCGCTGATCTGAGCTTTAACTGAGGAGATAGACCAAAGCTTACATCAGAATTAGCAAAAGAGCCTAATTCAGCCAGAAAGGTAACTTTTGACCCAGAACACAGTTTCAAATAACATACACATGTTACTGGTGTTCTGTCGGGGAAGGTAAAAAAAGCCAAACCATTCGCTGATATGAGCTTTCACTGAGGAGTTAGACCAAAGCTTATATCAGATTTGGCAAAAGAGTGCAATTCAGCCAGAAACGTAACTTTTGACCCACAACGCAGTTTCGAATAACATAAACACGTTAATGGTGTCCTGAGTCGGGGAAGCTAAAAAACCACTCCATTCGCTGATCTGAGCTTTCCCTGAGGAGTTAGACCAAAGCTTATATTAGAATTGGCAAAATAGCACAATTCAGCCAGAAACGTAACTTTTGACCCAGTGCTCAGTTTCGAACAACATACATATGTTAGTGGTGTCCTGAGTCGGGGAAGCTAAAAAACCACTCCATTCGCTGATCTGAGCTTTCCCTAAGGAGTTAGACCAAAGCTTATATCAGATTTGGCAAAAGAGTACAATTCAGCCAGAAACGTAACTTTTGACCCACAACGCAGTTTCGAATAACATAAACACGTTAATGGTGTTCTGAGTCGGGGAAGCTAAAAAACCACTCCATTCGCTGATCTGAGCTTTCACTGAGGAGTTAGACCAAAGCTTACATCGGAATTAGCAAAAGAGCCTAATTCAGCCAGAAACGTAACTTTTGACCCAGAGCTCAGTTTTGAATTACATACTCATCTTAGTGGTGTCCTGAGTCGGGGAAGCTAAAGAACCACTCCATTCGCTGATCTGAGCTTTCCCTGAGGAGATAGACCAAAGCTTACATCAGAATTAGCAAAAGAGCCTAATTCAGCCAGAAATGTAACTTTTGACCCAGAACACAGTTTCGAATAACATACACATGTTACTGGTGTTCTGTCGGGGAAGGTAAAAAAAGCCACAGCATTCGCTGATATGAGCTTTCACTGAGGAGTTAGACCAAAGCTTATATCAGAATTAGCAAAAGAGCCTAATTCAGCCAGAAACGTAACTTTTGACCCAGAGCTCAGTTTTGAATTACATACACATGTTAGTGGTGTCCTGAGTTGGGGAAGCTAAAAAACCACTCCATTCGCTGATCTGAGCTTTCCCTAAGGAGTTAGACCAAAGCTTATATCAGATTTGGCAAAAGAGTGCAATTCAGCCAGAAAGGTAACTTCTGACACAGAGCTCAGTTTCGAACAACATACATATGTTAGTGGAGTCCTGAGTCGGGGAAGCTAAAAAACTACTCCATTCGCTGATCTGAGCATTCCCTGAGGAGTTAGACCAAAGCTTACATTAGAATTGGCAAAATAGCACAATTCAGCCAGAAACGTAACTTTTGACCCAGTGCTCAGTTTCGAACAACATACATACGTTACTGGTGTTCTGTCGGGGAAGGTAAAAAAAGCCAAACCATTCGCTGATATGAGCTTTCACTGAGGAGTTAGACCAAAGCTTATATCAGATTTGGCAAAAGAGTGCAATTCAGCCAGAAACGTAACTTTTGACCCACAACGCAGTTTCGAATAACATAAACACGTTAATGGTGTCCTGAGTCGGGGAAGCTAAAAAACCACTCCATTCGCTGATCTGAGCTTTCCCTGAGGAGATAGACCAAAGCTTACATCAGAATTAGCAAAAGAGCCTAATTCAGCCAGAAAGGTAACTTTTGACCCAGAACACAGTTTCAAATAACATACACATGTTACTGGTGTTCTGTCGGGGAAGGTAAAAAAAGCCAAACCATTCGCTGATATGAGCTTTCACTGAGGAGTTAGACCAAAGCTTATATCAGATTTGGCAAAAGAGTGCAATTCAGCCAGAAACGTAACTTTTGACCCACAACGCAGTTTCGAATAACATAAACACGTTAATGGTGTCCTGAGTCGGGGAAGCTAAAAAACCACTCCATTCGCTGATCTGAGCTTTCCCTGAGGAGTTAGACCAAAGCTTAGATTAGAATTGGCAAAATAGCACAATTCAGCCAGAAACGTAACTTTTGACCCAGTGCTCAGTTTCGAACAACATACATATGTTAGTGGTGTCCTGAGTCGGGGAAGCTAAAAAAACCACTCCATTCGCTGATCTGAGCTTTCCCTAAGGAGTTAGACCAAAGCTTATATCAGATTTGGCAAAAGAGTACAATTCAGCCAGAAACGTAACTTTTGACCCACAACGCAGTTTCGAATAACATAAACACGTTAATGGTGTTCTGAGTCGGGGAAGCTAAAAAACCAGTCCATTCGCTGATCTGAGCTTTCACTGAGGAGTTAGAGCAAAGCTTACATCGGAATTAGCAAAAGAGCCTAATTCAGCCAGAAATGTAACTTTTGACCCAGAACACAGTTTCGAATAACATAAACACGTTAATGGTGTTCTGAGTCGGGGAAGCTAAAAAACCACTCCATTCGCTGATCTGAGCTTTCACTGAGGAGTTAGACCAAAGCTTACATCGGAATTAGCAAAAGAGCCTAATTCAGCCAGAAATGTAACTTTTGACCCAGAACACAGTTTCGAATAACATACACATGTTACTGGTGTTCTGTCGGGGAAGGTAAAAAAAGCCACAGCATTCGCTGATATGAGCTTTCACTGAGGAGTTAGACCAAAGTTTATATCAGAATTAGCAAAAGAGCCTAATTCAGCCAGAAACGTAACTTTTGACCCAGAGCTCAGTTTCGAACAACATACATATGTTAGTGGTGTCCTGAGTCGGGGAAGCTAAAAAACCACTCCATTCGCTGATCTGAGCTTTCCCTAAGGAGTTAGACCAAAGCTTATATCAGATTTGGCAAAAGAGTGCAATTCAGCCAGAAACGTAACTTTTGACCCAGAGCTCAGTTTTGAATTACATACACATGTTACTGGTGTTCTGTCGGGGAAGGTAAAAAAAGCCACAGCATTCGCTGATATGAGCTTTCACTGAGGAGTTAGACCAAAGTTTATATCAGAATTAGCAAAAGAGCCTAATTCAGCCAGAAACGTAACTTTTGACCCAGAGCTCAGTTTCGAACAACATACAAAGTTTTGTAGTATCCTGAGTCGGGAAACCTAGAAAACCACTCCATTCGCTGATCTGAGCTTTCCCTGAGGAGATAGACGAAAGCTTATATTAGAATTGGCAAAAGAGCCTAATTCAGCCAGAAACGTAACTTTTGACCCACAACGCAGTTTCGAATAACATAAACACGTTAATGGTGACCAGAGTCGAGGAAGCTAAAAGACCACTCCATTCGAGGATCTGCGCTTTCCCTGAGGAGTTAGACCAAAGCTTATATCAGATTTGGCAAAAGAGTGCAATTCAGCCAGAAACGTAACTTTTGACCCAGAGCTCAGTTTTGAATTACATACACATGTTAGTGGTGTCCTGAGTCGGGGAAGCTAAAAAACCACTCCATTCGCTGATCTGAGCTTTCCCTGAGGAGATAGACCAAAGCTTACATCAGAATTAGCAAAAGAGCCTAATTCAGCAAGAAATGTAACTTTTGACCCAGAACACAGTTTCAAATAACATACACATGTTACTGGTGTTCTGTCGGGGAAGGTAAAAAAAGCCAAACCATTCGCTGATATGAGCTTTCACTGAGGAGTTAGACCAAAGCTTATATCAGATTTGGCAAAAGAGTGCAATTCAGCCAGAAACGTAACTTTTGACCCACAACGCAGTTTCGAATAACATACACGTTAATGGTGTCCTGAGTCGGGGAAGCTTAAAAACCACTCCATTCGCTGATCTGAGCTTTCCCTGAGGAGATAGACGAAAGCTGATATTAGAATTGGCAAAAGAGCCTAATTCAGCCAGAAACGTAACTTTTGACCCAGAGCTCAGTTTCGAACAACATACAAAGTTTTGTAGTATCCTGAGTTGGGAAACCTAGAAAACCACTCCATTCGCTGATCTGAGCTTTCCCTGAGGAGTTAGACGAAAGCTTATATTAGAATTGGCAAAATAGCACAATTCAACAAGAAACGTAACTTTTGACCCAGAGCTCAGTTTCCAATAACATACAATTGTTAGTGGAGTCCTGAGTCGGGGAAGCTAAAAAACCACTCCATTCGCTTATCTGAGCTTTCCCTGAGGAGTTAGACCAAAGCTTATATCAGAATTGGCAAAAGAGCCCAATTCAGCCAGAAACGTAACTTTTGACCCAGAGCTCAGTTTTGAATTACATACACATGTTAGTGGTGTCCTGAGTCGGGGAAGCTAAAAAACCACTCCATTCGCTGATCTGAGCTTTCCCTGAGGAGATAGACCAAAGCTTACATCAGAATTAGCAAAAGAGCCTAATTCAGCCAGAAACGTAACTTTTGACCCAGAGCTCAGTTTTGAACAACATACATATGTTAGTAGTGTCCTGAGTCGGGGAAGCTAAAAAAACCACTCCATTCGCTGATCTGAGCTTTCCCTAAGGAGTTAGACCAAAGCTTATATCAGATTTGGCAAAAGAGTGCAATTCAGCCAGAAATGTAACTTTTGACACAGAGCTCAGTTTCGAACAACATACATATGTTAGTGGAGTCCTGAGTCGGGGAAGCTAAAAAACCACTCCATTCGCTGATCTGAGCTTTCCCTGAGGAGTTAGACCAAAGCTTATATTAGAATTAACAAAATAGCACAATTCAGCCAGAAACGTAACTTTTGACCCAGAGCTCAGTTTCAAACAACATACATATGTTAGTGGTGTCCTGAGTCGGGGAAGCTAAAAAACCACTCCATTCGCTGATCTGAGCTTTCCCTAAGGAGTTAGACCAAAGCTTATATCAGATTTGGCAAAAGAGTGCAATTCAGCCAGAAACGTAACTTTTGACCCAGAGCTCAGTTTTGAATTACATACACATGTTACTGGTGTTCTGTCGGGGAAGGTAAAAAAAGCCACAGCATTCGCTGATATGAGCTTTCACTGAGGAGTTAGACCAAAGTTTATATCAGAATTAGCAAAAGAGCCTAATTCAGCCAGAAACGTAACTTTTGACCCAGAGCTCAGTTTCGAACAACATACAAAGTTTTGTAGTATCCTGAGTCGGGAAACCTAGAAAACCACTCCATTCGCTGATCTGAGCTTTCCCTGAGGAGATAGACGAAAGCTTATATTAGAATTGGCAAAAGAGCCTAATTCAGCCAGAAACGTAACTTTTGACCCACAACGCAGTTTCGAATAACATAAACACGTTAATGGTGACCAGAGTCGAGGAAGCTAAAAGACCACTCCATTCGAGGATCTGCGCTTTCCCTGAGGAGTTAGACCAAAGCTTATATCAGATTTGGCAAAAGAGTGCAATTCAGCCAGAAACGTAACTTTTGACCCAGAGCTCAGTTTTGAATTACATACACATGTTAGTGGTGTCCTGAGTCGGGGAAGCTAAAAAACCACTCCATTCGCTGATCTGAGCTTTCCCTGAGGAGATAGACCAAAGCTTACATCAGAATTAGCAAAAGAGCCTAATTCAGCAAGAAATGTAACTTTTGACCCAGAACACAGTTTCAAATAACATACACATGTTACTGGTGTTCTGTCGGGGAAGGTAAAAAAAGCCAAACCATTCGCTGATATGAGCTTTCACTGAGGAGTTAGACCAAAGCTTATATCAGATTTGGCAAAAGAGTGCAATTCAGCCAGAAACGTAACTTTTGACCCACAACGCAGTTTCGAATAACATAAACACGTTAATGGTGTCCTGAGTCGGGGAAGCTAAAAAACCACTCCATTCGCTGATCTGAGCTTTCCCTGAGGAGATAGACGAAAGCTTATATTAGAATTGGCAAAAGAGCCTAATTCAGCCAGAAACGTAACTTTTGACTCAGAGCTCAGTTTCGAACAACATACAAAGTTTTGTAGTATCCTGAGTTGGGAAACCTAGAAAACCACTCAATTCGCTGATCTGAGCTTTCCCTGAGGAGTTAGACGAAAGCTTATATTAGAATTGGCAAAATAGCACAATTCAACAAGAAACGTAACTTTTGACCCAGAGCTCAGTTTCCAATAACATACAATTGTTAGTGGAGTCCTGAGTCGGGGAAGCTAAAAAACCACTCCATTCGCTTATCTGAGCTTTCACTGAGGAGTTAGACCAAAGCTTATATCAGAATTGGCAAAAGAGCCCAATTCAGCCAGAAATGTAACTTTTGACCCAGAGCTCAGTTTTGAAAAACATAAACACATTAATGGTGTCCAGAGTCGAGGAAGCTAAAAGACCACTCCATTCGAGGATCTGCGCTTTCCCTGAGGAGTTAGACCAAAGCTTATATCAGATTTGGCAAAAGAGTGCAATTCAGCCAGAAACGTAACTTTTGACCCAGAGCTCAGTTTTGAATTACATACACATGTTAGTGGTGTCCTGAGTCGGGGAAGCTAAAAAACCACTCCATTCGCTGATCTGAGCTTTCCCTGAGGAGATAGACCAAAGCTTACATCAGAATTAGCAAAAGAGCCTAATTCAGCCAGAAACGTAACTTTTGACCCAGAGCTCAGTTTCGAACAACATACATATGTTAGTAGTGTCCTGAGTCGGGGAAGCTAAAAAACCACTCCATTCGCTGATCTGAGCTTTCCCTAAGGAGTTAGACCAAAGCTTATATCAGATTTGGCAAAAGAGTGCAATTCAGCCAGAAACGTAACTTTTGACACAGAGCTCAGTTTCGAACAACATACATATGTTAGTGGAGTCCTGAGTCGGGGAAGCTAAAAAACCACTCCATTCGCTGATCTGAGCTTTCCCTGAGGAGTTAGACCAAAGCTTATATTAGAATTAACAAAATAGCACAATTCAGCCAGAAACGTAACTTTTGACCCAGAGCTCAGTTTCGAACAACATACATATGTTAGTGGTGTCCTGAGTCGGGGAAGCTAAAAAACCACTCCATTCGCTGATCTGAGCTTTCCCTAAGGAGTTAGACCAAAGCTTATATCAGATTTGGCAAAAGAGTGCAATTCAGCCAGAAACGTAACTTTTGACCCAGAGCTCAGTTTTGAATTACATACACATGTTACTGGTGTTCTATCGGGGAAGGTAAAAAAAGCCACAGCATTCGCTGATATGAGCTTTCACTGAGGAGTTAGACCAAAGTTTATATCAGAATTAGCAAAAGAGCCTAATTCAGCCAGAAACGTAACTTTTGACCCAGAGCTCAGTTTCGAACAACATACAAAGTTTTGTAGTATCCTGAGTCGGGAAACCTAGAAAACCACTCCATTCGCTGATCTGAGCTTTCCCTGAGGAGATAGACGAAAGCTTATATTAGAATTGGCAAAAGAGCCTAATTCAGCCAGAAACGTAACTTTTGACCCACAACGCAGTTTCGAATAACATAAACACGTTAATGGTGACCAGAGTCGAGGAAGCTAAAAGACCACTCCATTCGAGGATCTGCGCTTTCCCTGAGGAGTTAGACCAAAGCTTATATCAGATTTGGCAAAAGAGTGCAATTCAGCCAGAAACGTAACTTTTGACCCAGAGGTCAGTTTTGAATTACATACACATGTTAGTGGTGTCCTGAGTCGGGGAAGCTAAAAAAACCACTCCATTCGCTGATCTGAGCTTTCCCTGAGGAGTTAGACCAAAGCTTATATCAGATTTGGCAAAAGAGTGCAATTCAGCCAGAAACGTAACTTTTGACCCACAATGCAGTTTCGAATAACATAAACACGTTAATGGTGTCCTGAGTCGGGGAAGCTAAAAAACCATTCCATTCGCTGATCTGAGCTTTCCCTGAGATAGACCAAAGCTTACATCGGAATTAGCAAAAGAGCCTAATTCAGCCAGAAACGTAACTTTTGACCCAGAGCTCAGTTTTGAATTACATACACATGTTACTGGTGTTCTGTCGGGGAAGGTAAAAAAAGCCAAACCATTCGCTGATATGAGCTTTCACTGAGGAGTTAGACCAAAGCTTATATCAGATTTGGCAAAAGAGTGCAATTCAGCCAGAAACGTAACTTTTGACCCACAACGCAGTTTCGAATAACATAAACACGTTAATGGTGTCCTGAGTCGGGGAAGCTAAAAAACCACTCCATTCGCTGATCTGAGCTTTCCCTGAGGAGATAGACGAAAGCTTATATTAGAATTGGCAAAAGAGCCTAATTCAGCCAGAAACGTAACTTTTGACTCAGAGCTCAGTTTCGAACAACATACAAAGTTTTGTAGTATCCTGAGTTGGGAAACCTAGAAAACCACTCCATTCGCTGATCTGAGCTTTCCCTGAGGAGTTAGACGAAAGCTTATATTAGAATTGGCAAAATAGCACAATTCAACAAGAAACGTAACTTTTGACCCAGAGCTCAGTTTCCAATAACATACAATTGTTAGTGGAGTCCTGAGTCGGGGAAGCTAAAAAACCACTCCATTCGCTTATCTGAGCTTTCACTGAGGAGTTAGACCAAAGCTTATATCAGAATTGGCAAAAGAGCCCAATTCAGCCAGAAATGTAACTTTTGACCCAGAGCTCAGTTTTGAAAAACATAAACACATTAATGGTGTCCAGAGTCGAGGAAGCTAAAAGACCACTCCATTCGAGGATCTGCGCTTTCCCTGAGGAGTTAGACCAAAGCTTATATCAGATTTGGCAAAAGAGTGCAATTCAGCCAGAAACGTAACTTTTGACCCAGAGCTCAGTTTTGAATTACATACACATGTTAGTGGTGTCCTGAGTCGGGGAAGCTAAAAAACCACTCCATTCGCTGATCTGAGCTTTCCCTGAGGAGATAGACCAAAGCTTACATCAGAATTAGCAAAAGAGCCTAATTCAGCCAGAAACGTAACTTTTGACCCAGAGCTCAGTTTCGAACAACATACATATGTTAGTAGTGTCCTGAGTCGGGGAAGCTAAAAAAACCACTCCATTCGCTGATCTGAGCTTTCCCTAAGGAGTTAGACCAAAGCTTATATCAGATTTGGCAAAAGAGTGCAATTCAGCCAGAAACGTAACTTTTGACACAGAGCTCAGTTTCGAACAACATACATATGTTAGTGGAGTCCTGAGTCGGGGAAGCTAAAAAACCACTCCATTCGCTGATCTGAGCTTTCCCTGAGGAGTTAGACCAAAGCTTATATTAGAATTAACAAAATAGCACAATTCAGCCAGAAACGTAACTTTTGACCCAGAGCTCAGTTTCGAACAACATACATATGTTAGTGGTGTCCTGAGTCGGGGAAGCTAAAAAACCACTCCATTCGCTGATCTGAGCTTTCCCTAAGGAGTTAGACCAAAGCTTATATCAGATTTGGCAAAAGAGTGCAATTCAGCCAGAAACGTAACTTTTGACCCAGAGCTCAGTTTTGAATTACATACACATGTTACTGGTGTTCTGTCGGGGAAGGTAAAAAAAGCCACAGCATTCGCTGATATGAGCTTTCACTGAGGAGTTAGACCAAAGTTTATATCAGAATTAGCAAAAGAGCCTAATTCAGCCAGAAACGTAACTTTTGACCCAGAGCTCAGTTTCGAACAACATACAAAGTTTTGTAGTATCCTGAGTCGGGAAACCTAGAAAACCACTCCATTCGCTGATCTGAGCTTTCCCTGAGGAGTTAGACGAAAGCTTATATTAGAATTGGCAAAATAGCACAATTCAACAAGAAACGTAACTTTTGACCCAGAGCTCAGTTTCCAATAACATACAATTGTTAGTGGAGTCCTGAGTCGGGGAAGCTAAAAAACCACTCCATTCGCTTATCTGAGCTTTCACTGAGGAGTTAGACCAAAGCTTATATCAGAATTGGCAAAAGAGCCCAATTCAGCCAGAAATGTAACTTTTGACCCAGAGCTCAGTTTTGAAAAACATAAACACATTAATGGTGTCCAGAGTCGAGGAAGCTAAAAGACCACTCCATTCGAGGATCTGCGCTTTCCCTGAGGAGTTAGACCAAAGCTTATATCAGATTTGGCAAAAGAGTGCAATTCAGCCAGAAACGTAACTTTTGACCCACAATGCAGTTTCGAATAACATAAACACGTTAATGGTGTCCTGAGTCGGGGAAGCTAAAAAACCACTCCATTCGCTGATCTGAGCTTTCCCTGAGATAGACCAAAGCTTACATCGGAATTAGCAAAAGAGCCTAATTCAGCCAGAAACGTAACTTTTGACCCAGAGCTCAGTTTTGAATTACATACACATGTTACTGGTGTTCTGTCGGGGAAGGTAAAAAAAGCCAAACCATTCGCTGATATGAGCTTTCACTGAGGAGTTAGACCAAAGCTTATATCAGATTTGGCAAAAGAGTGCAATTCAGCCAGAAACGTAACTTTTGACCCACAACGCAGTTTCGAATAACATAAACACGTTAATGGTGTCCTGAGTCGGGGAAGCTAAAAAACCACTCCATTCGCTGATCTGAGCTTTCCCTGAGGAGATAGACGAAAGCTTATATTAGAATTGGCAAAAGAGCCTAATTCAGCCAGAAACGTAACTTTTGACTCAGAGCTCAGTTTCGAACAACATACAAAGTTTTGTAGTATCCTGAGTTGGGAAACCTAGAAAACCACTCCATTCGCTGATCTGAGCTTTCCCTGAGGAGTTAGACGAAAGCTTATATTAGAATTGGCAAAATAGCACAATTCAACAAGAAACGTAACTTTTGACCCAGAGCTCAGTTTCCAATAACATACAATTGTTAGTGGAGTCCTGAGTCGGGGAAGCTAAAAAACCACTCCATTCGCTTATCTGAGCTTTCACTGAGGAGTTAGACCAAAGCTTATATCAGAATTGGCAAAAGAGCCCAATTCAGCCAGAAATGTAACTTTTGACCCAGAGCTCAGTTTTGAAAAACATAAACACATTAATGGTGTCCAGAGTCGAGGAAGCTAAAAGACCACTCCATTCGAGGATCTGCGCTTTCCCTGAGGAGTTAGACCAAAGCTTATATCAGATTTGGCAAAAGAGTGCAATTCAGCCAGAAACGTAACTTTTGACCCAGAGCTCAGTTTTGAATTACATACACATGTTAGTGGTGTCCTGAGTCGGGGAAGCTAAAAAACCACTCCATTCGCTGATCTGAGCTTTCCCTGAGGAGATAGACCAAAGCTTACATCAGAATTAGCAAAAGAGCCTAATTCAGCCAGAAACGTAACTTTTGACCCAGAGCTCAGTTTCGAACAACATACATATGTTAGTAGTGTCCTGAGTCGGGGAAGCTAAAAAAACCACTCCATTCGCTGATCTGAGCTTTCCCTAAGGAGTTAGACCAAAGCTTATATCAGATTTGGCAAAAGAGTGCAATTCAGCCAGAAACGTAACTTTTGACACAGAGCTCAGTTTCGAACAACATACATATGTTAGTGGAGTCCTGAGTCGGGGAAGCTAAAAAACCACTCCATTCGCTGATCTGAGCTTTCCCTGAGGAGTTAGACCAAAGCTTATATTAGAATTAACAAAATAGCACAATTCAGCCAGAAACGTAACTTTTGACCCAGAGCTCAGTTTCGAACAACATACATATGTTAGTGGTGTCCTGAGTCGGGGAAGCTAAAAAACCACTCCATTCGCTGATCTGAGCTTTCCCTAAGGAGTTAGACCAAAGCTTATATCAGATTTGGCAAAAGAGTGCAATTCAGCCAGAAACGTAACTTTTGACCCAGAGCTCAGTTTTGAATTACATACACATGTTACTGGTGTTCTGTCGGGGAAGGTAAAAAAAGCCACAGCATTCGCTGATATGAGCTTTCACTGAGGAGTTAGACCAAAGTTTATATCAGAATTAGCAAAAGAGCCTAATTCAGCCAGAAACGTAACTTTTGACCCAGAGCTCAGTTTCGAACAACATACAAAGTTTTGTAGTATCCTGAGTCGGGAAACCTAGAAAACCACTCCATTCGCTGATCTGAGCTTTCCCTGAGGAGTTAGACGAAAGCTTATATTAGAATTGGCAAAATAGCACAATTCAACAAGAAACGTAACTTTTGACCCAGAGCTCAGTTTCCAATAACATACAATTGTTAGTGGAGTCCTGAGTCGGGGAAGCTAAAAAACCACTCCATTCGCTTATCTGAGCTTTCACTGAGGAGTTAGACCAAAGCTTATATCAGAATTGGCAAAAGAGCCCAATTCAGCCAGAAATGTAACTTTTGACCCAGAGCTCAGTTTTGAAAAACATAAACACATTAATGGTGTCCAGAGTCGAGGAAGCTAAAAGACCACTCCATTCGAGGATCTGCGCTTTCCCTGAGGAGTTAGACCAAAGCTTATATCAGATTTGGCAAAAGAGTGCAATTCAGCCAGAAACGTAACTTTTGACCCAGAGCTCAGTTTTGAATTACATACACATGTTAGTGGTGTCCTGAGTCGGGGAAGCTAAAAAACCACTCCATTCGCTGATCTGAGCTTTCCCTGAGGAGATAGACCAAAGCTTACATCAGAATTAGCAAAAGAGCCTAATTCAGCCAGAAACGTAACTTTTGACCCAGAGCTCAGTTTCGAACAACATACATATGTTAGTAGTGTCCTGAGTCGGGGAAGCTAAAAAAACCACTCCATTCGCTGATCTGAGCTTTCCCTAAGGAGTTAGACCAAAGCTTATATCAGATTTGGCAAAAGAGTGCAATTCAGCCAGAAACGTAACTTTTGACACAGAGCTCAGTTTCGAACAACATACATATGTTAGTGGAGTCCTGAGTCGGGGAAGCTAAAAAACCACTCCATTCGCTGATCTGAGCTTTCCCTGAGGAGTTAGACCAAAGCTTATATTAGAATTAACAAAATAGCACAATTCAGCCAGAAACGTAACTTTTGACCCAGAGCTCAGTTTCGAACAACATACATATGTTAGTGGTGTCCTGAGTCGGGGAAGCTAAAAAACCACTCCATTCGCTGATCTGAGCTTTCCCTAAGGAGTTAGACCAAAGCTTATATCAGATTTGGCAAAAGAGTGCAATTCAGCCAGAAACGTAACTTTTGACCCAGAGCTCAGTTTTGAATTACATACACATGTTACTGGTGTTCTGTCGGGGAAGGTAAAAAAAGCCACAGCATTCGCTGATATGAGCTTTCACTGAGGAGTTAGACCAAAGTTTATATCAGAATTAGCAAAAGAGCCTAATTCAGCCAGAAACGTAACTTTTGACCCAGAGCTCAGTTTCGAACAACATACAAAGTTTTGTAGTATCCTGAGTCGGGAAACCTAGAAAACCACTCCATTCGCTGATCTGAGCTTTCCCTGAGGAGATAGACGAAAGCTTATATTAGAATTGGCAAAAGAGCCTAATTCAGCCAGAAACGTAACTTTTGACCCACAACGCAGTTTCGAATAACATAAACACGTTAATGGTGACCAGAGTCGAGGAAGCTAAAAGACCACTCCATTCGAGGATCTGCGCTTTCCCTGAGGAGTTAGACCAAAGCTTATATCAGATTTGGCAAAAGAGTGCAATTCAGCCAGAAACGTAACTTTTGACCCAGAGCTCAGTTTTGAATTACATACACATGTTAGTGGTGTCCTGAGTCGGGGAAGCTAAAAAACCACTCCATTCGCTGATCTGAGCTTTCCCTGAGGAGATAGACCAAAGCTTACATCAGAATTAGCAAAAGAGCCTAATTCAGCAAGAAATGTAACTTTTGACCCAGAACACAGTTTCAAATAACATACACATGTTACTGGTGTTCTGTCGGGGAAGGTAAAAAAAGCCAAACCATTCGCTGATATGAGCTTTCACTGAGGAGTTAGACCAAAGCTTATATCAGATTTGGCAAAAGAGTGCAATTCAGCCAGAAACGTAACTTTTGACCCACAACGCAGTTTCGAATAACATAAACACGTTAATGTTGTCCTGAGTCGGGGAAGCTAAAAAACCACTCCATTCGCTGATCTGAGCTTTCCCTGAGGAGATAGACGAAAGCTTATATTAGAATTGGCAAAAGAGCCTAATTCAGCCAGAAACGTAACTTTTGACTCAGAGCTCAGTTTCGAACAACATACAAAGTTTTGTAGTATCCTGAGTTGGGAAACCTAGAAAACCACTCCATTCGCTGATCTGAGCTTTCCCTGAGGAGTTAGACGAAAGCTTATATTAGAATTGGCAAAATAGCACAATTCAACAAGAAACGTAACTTTTGACCCAGAGCTCAGTTTCCAATAACATACAATTGTTAGTGGAGTCCTGAGTCGGGGAAGCTAAAAAACCACTCCATTCGCTTATCTGAGCTTTCACTGAGGAGTTAGACCAAAGCTTATATCAGAATTGGCAAAAGAGCCCAATTCAGCCAGAAATGTAACTTTTGACCCAGAGCTCAGTTTTGAAAAACATAAACACATTAATGGTGTCCAGAGTCGAGGAAGCTAAAAGACCACTCCATTCGAGGATCTGCGCTTTCCCTGAGGAGTTAGACCAAAGCTTATATCAGATTTGGCAAAAGAGTGCAATTCAGCTAGAAACGTAACTTTTGACCCAGAGCTCAGTTTTGAATTACATACACATGTTAGTGGTGTCCTGAGTCGGGGAAGCTAAAAAACCACTCCATTCGCTGATCTGAGCTTTCCCTGAGGAGATAGACCAAAGCTTACATCAGAATTAGCAAAAGAGCCTAATTCAGCCAGAAACGTAACTTTTGACCCAGAGCTCAGTTTCGAACAACATACATATGTTAGTAGTGTCCTGAGTCGGGGAAGCTAAAAAAACCACTCCATTCGCTGATCTGAGCTTTCCCTAAGGAGTTAGACCAAAGCTTATATCAGATTTGGCAAAAGAGTGCAATTCAGCCAGAAACGTAACTTTTGACCCAGAGCTCAGTTTCGAACAACATACATATGTTAGTGGAGTCCTGAGTCGGGGAAGCTAAAAAACCACTCCATTCGCTGATCTGAGCTTTCCCTGAGGAGTTAGACCAAAGCTTATATCAGATTTGGCAAAAGAGTGCAATTCAGCCAGAAACGTAACTTTTGACACAGAGCTCAGTTTCGAACAACATACATATGTTAGTGGAGTCCTGAGTCGGGGAAGCTAAAAAACCACTCCATTCGCTGATCTGAGCTTTCCCTGAGGAGTTAGACCAAAGCTTATATTAGAATTAACAAAATAGCACAATTCAGCCAGAAACGTAACTTTTGACCCAGAGCTCAGTTTCGAACAACATACATATGTTAGTGGTGTCCTGAGTCGGGGAAGCTAAAAAACCACTCCATTCGCTGATATGAGCTTTCCCTAAGGAGTTAGACCAAAGCTTATATCAGATTTGGCAAAAGAGTGCAATTCAGCCAGAAACGTAACTTTTGACCCAGAGCTCAGTTTTGAATTACATACACATGTTACTGGTGTTCTGTCGGGGAAGGTAAAAAAAGCCACAGCATTCGCTGATATGAGCTTTCACTGAGGAGTTAGACCAAAGTTTATATCAGAATTAGCAAAAGAGCCTAATTCAGCCAGAAACGTAACTTTTGACCCAGAGCTCAGTTTCGAACAACATACAAAGTTTTGTAGTATCCTGAGTCGGGAAACCTAGAAAACCACTCCATTCGGTGATCTGAGCTTTCCCTGAGGAGATAGACGAAAGCTTATATTAGAATTGGCAAAAGAGCCTAATTCAGCCAGAAACGTAACTTTTGACCCACAACGCAGTTTCGAATAACATAAACACGTTAATGGTGACCAGAGTCGAGGAAGCTAAAAGACCACTCCATTCGAGGATCTGCGCTTTCCCTGAGGAGTTAGACCAAAGCTTATATCAGATTTGGCAAAAGAGTGCAATTCAGCCAGAAACGTAACTTTTGACCCAGAGCTCAGTTTTGAATTACATACACATGTTAGTGGTGTCCTGAGTCGGGGAAGCTAAAAAACCACTCCATTCGCTGATCTGAGCTTTCCCTGAGGAGATAGACCAAAGCTTACATCAGAATTAGCAAAAGAGCCTAATTCAGCAAGAAATGTAACTTTTGACCCAGAACACAGTTTCAAATAACATACACATGTTACTGGTGTTCTGTCGGGGAAGGTAAAAAAAGCCAAACCATTCGCTGATATGAGCTTTCACTGAGGAGTTAGACCAAAGCTTATATCAGATTTGGCAAAAGAGTGCAATTCAGCCAGAAACGTAACTTTTGACCCACAACGCAGTTTCGAATAACATAAACACGTTAATGTTGTCCTGAGTCGGGGAAGCTAAAAAACCACTCCATTCGCTGATCTGAGCTTTCCCTGAGGAGATAGACGAAAGCTTATATTAGAATTGGCAAAAGAGCCTAATTCAGCCAGAAACGTAACTTTTGACTCAGAGCTCAGTTTCGAACAACATACAAAGTTTTGTAGTATCCTGAGTTGGGAAACCTAGAAAACCACTCCATTCGCTGATCTGAGCTTTCCCTGAGGAGTTAGACGAAAGCTTATATTAGAATTGGCAAAATAGCACAATTCAACAAGAAACGTAACTTTTGACCCAGAGCTCAGTTTCCAATAACATACAATTGTTAGTGGAGTCCTGAGTCGGGGAAGCTAAAAAACCACTCCATTCGCTTATCTGAGCTTTCACTGAGGAGTTAGACCAAAGCTTATATCAGAATTGGCAAAAGAGCCCAATTCAGCCAGAAATGTAACTTTTGACCCAGAGCTCAGTTTTGAAAAACATAAACACATTAATGGTGTCCAGAGTCGAGGAAGCTAAAAGACCACTCCATTCGAGGATCTGCGCTTTCCCTGAGGAGTTAGACCAAAGCTTATATCAGATTTGGCAAAAGAGTGCAATTCAGCTAGAAACGTAACTTTTGACCCAGAGCTCAGTTTTGAATTACATACACATGTTAGTGGTGTCCTGAGTCGGGGAAGCTAAAAAACCACTCCATTCGCTGATCTGAGCTTTCCCTGAGGAGATAGACCAAAGCTTACATCAGAATTAGCAAAAGAGCCTAATTCAGCCAGAAACGTAACTTTTGACCCAGAGCTCAGTTTCGAACAACATACATATGTTAGTAGTGTCCTGAGTCGGGGAAGCTAAAAAAACCACTCCATTCGCTGATCTGAGCTTTCCCTAAGGAGTTAGACCAAAGCTTATATCAGATTTGGCAAAAGAGTGCAATTCAGCCAGAAACGTAACTTTTGACCCAGAGCTCAGTTTCGAACAACATACATATGTTAGTGGAGTCCTGAGTCGGGGAAGCTAAAAAACCACTCCATTCGCTGATCTGAGCTTTCCCTGAGGAGTTAGACCAAAGCTTATATCAGATTTGGCAAAAGAGTGCAATTCAGCCAGAAACGTAACTTTTGACCCAGAACACAGTTTCAAATAACATACACATGTTACTGGTGTTCTGTCGGGGAAGGTAAAAAAAGCCAAACCATTCGCTGATATGAGCTTTCACTGAGGAGTTAGACCAAAGCTTATATCAGATTTGGCAAAAGAGTGCAATTCAGCCAGAAACGTAACTTTTGACCCACAACGCAGTTTCGAATAACATAAACACGTTAATGGTGTCCTGAGTCGGGGAATCTAAAAAACCACTCCATTCGCTGATCTGAGCTTTCCCTGAGGAGATAGACGAAAGCTTATATTAGAATTGGCAAAAGAGCCTAATTCAGCCAGAAACGTAACTTTTGACTCAGAGCTCAGTTTCGAACAACATACAAAGTTTTGTAGTATCCTGAGTTGGGAAACCTAGAAAACCACTCCATTCGCTGATCTGAGCTTTCCCTGAGGAGTTAGACGAAAGCTTATATTAGAATTGGCAAAATAGCACAATTCAACAAGAAACGTAACTTTTGACCCAGAGCTCAGTTTCCAATAACATACAATTGTTAGTGGAGTCCTGAGTCGGGGAAGCTAAAAAACCACTCCATTCGCTTATCTGAGCTTTCACTGAGGAGTTAGACCAAAGCTTATATCAGAATTGGCAAAAGAGCCCAATTCAGCCAGAAATGTAACTTTTGACCCAGAGCTCAGTTTTGAAAAACATAAACACATTAATGGTGTCCAGAGTCGAGGAAGCTAAAAGACCACTCCATTCGAGGATCTGCGCTTTCCCTGAGGAGTTAGACCAAAGCTTATATCAGATTTGGCAAAAGAGTGCAATTCAGCCAGAAACGTAACTTTTGACCCAGAGCTCAGTTTTGAATTACATACACATGTTAGTGGTGTCCTGAGTCGGGGAAGCTAAAAAACCACTCCATTCGCTGATCTGAGCTTTCCCTGAGGAGATAGACCAAAGCTTACATCAGAATTAGCAAAAGAGCCTAATTCAGCCAGAAACGTAACTTTTGACCCAGAGCTCAGTTTCGAACAACATACATATGTTAGTAGTGTCCTGAGTCGGGGAAGCTAAAAAAACCACTCCATTCGCTGATCTGAGCTTTCCCTAAGGAGTTAGACCAAAGCTTATATCAGATTTGGCAAAAGAGTGCAATTCAGCCAGAAACGTAACTTTTGACACAGAGCTCAGTTTCGAACAACATACATATGTTAGTGGAGTCCTGAGTCGGGGAAGCTAAAAAACCACTCCATTCGCTGATCTGAGCTTTCCCTGAGGAGTTAGACCAAAGCTTATATTAGAATTAACAAAATAGCACAATTCAGCCAGAAACGTAACTTTTGACCCAGAGCTCAGTTTCGAACAACATACATATGTTAGTGGTGTCCTGAGTCGGGGAAGCTAAAAAACCACTCCATTCGCTGATCTGAGCTTTCCCTAAGGAGTTAGACCAAAGCTTATATCAGATTTGGCAAAAGAGTGCAATTCAGCCAGAAACGTAACTTTTGACCCAGAGCTCAGTTTTGAATTACATACACATGTTACTGGTGTTCTGTCGGGGAAGGTAAAAAAAGCCACAGCATTCGCTGATATGAGCTTTCACTGAGGAGTTAGACCAAAGTTTATATCAGAATTAGCAAAAGAGCCTAATTCAGCCAGAAACGTAACTTTTGACCCAGAGCTCAGTTTCGAACAACATACAAAGTTTTGTAGTATCCTGAGTCGGGAAACCTAGAAAACCACTCCATTCGCTGATCTGAGCTTTCCCTGAGGAGATAGACGAAAGCTTATATTAGAATTGGCAAAAGAGCCTAATTCAGCCAGAAACGTAACTTTTGACCCACAACGCAGTTTCGAATAACATAAACACGTTAATGGTGACCAGAGTCGAGGAAGCTAAAAGACCACTCCATTCGAGGATCTGCGCTTTCCCTGAGGAGTTAGACCAAAGCTTATATCAGATTTGGCAAAAGAGTGCAATTCAGCCAGAAACGTAACTTTTGACCCAGAGCTCAGTTTTGAATTACATACATATTGTTAGTGGTGTCCTGAGTCGGGGAAGCTAAAAAACCACTCCATTCGCTGATCTGAGCTTTCCCTGAGGAGATAGACCAAAGCTTACATCAGAATTAGCAAAAGAGCCTAATTCAGCAAGAAATGTAACTTTTGACCCAGAACACAGTTTCAAATAACATACACATGTTACTGGTGTTCTGTCGGGGAAGGTAAAAAAAGCCAAACCATTCGCTGATATGAGCTTTCACTGAGGAGTTAGACCAAAGCTTATATCAGATTTGGCAAAAGAGTGCAATTCAGCCAGAAACGTAACTTTTGACCCACAACGCAGTTTCGAATAACATAAACACGTTAATGGTGTCCTGAGTCGGGGAAGCTAAAAAACCACTCCATTCGCTGATCTGAGCTTTCCCTGAGGAGATAGACGAAAGCTTATATTAGAATTGGCAAAAGAGCCTAATTCAGCCAGAAACGTAACTTTTGACTCAGAGCTCAGTTTCGAACAACATACAAAGTTTTGTAGTATCCTGAGTTGGGAAACCTAGAAAACCACTCCATTCGCTGATCTGAGCTTTCCCTGAGGAGTTAGACGAAAGCTTATATTAGAATTGGCAAAATAGCACAATTCAACAAGAAACGTAACTTTTGACCCAGAGCTCAGTTTCCAATAACATACAATTGTTAGTGGAGTCCTGAGTCGGGGAAGCTAAAAAACCACTCCATTCGCTTATCTGAGCTTTCACTGAGGAGTTAGACCAAAGCTTATATCAGAATTGGCAAAAGAGCCCAATTCAGCCAGAAATGTAACTTTTGACCCAGAGCTCAGTTTTGAAAAACAGAAACACATTAATGGTGTCCAGAGTCGAGGAAGCTAAAAGACCACTCCATTCGAGGATCTGCGCTTTCCCTGAGGAGTTAGACCAAAGCTTATATCAGATTTGGCAAAAGAGTGCAATTCAGCCAGAAACGTAACTTTTGACCCAGAGCTCAGTTTTGAATTACATACACATGTTAGTGGTGTCCTGAGTCGGGGAAGCTAAAAAAACCACTCCATTCGCTGATCTGAGCTTTCCCTAAGGAGTTAGACCAAAGCTTATATCAGATTTGGCAAAAGAGTGCAATTCAGCCAGAAACGTAACTTTTGTCACAGAGCTCTGTTTCGAACAACATACATATGTTAGTGGAGTCCTGAGTCGGGGAAGCTAAAAAACCACTCCATTCGCTGATCTGAGCTTTCCCTGAGGAGTTAGACCAAAGCTTATATTAGAATTAACAAAATAGCACAATTCAGCCAGAAACGTAACTTTTGACCCAGAGCTCAGTTTCGAACAACATACATATGTTAGTGGTGTCCTGAGTCGGGGAAGCTAAAAAACCACTCCATTCGCTGATCTGAGCTTTCCCTAAGGAGTTAGACCAAAGCTTATATCAGATTTGGCAAAAGAGTGCAATTCAGCCAGAAACGTAACTTTTGACCCAGAGCTCAGTTTTGAATTACATACACATGTTACTGGTGTTCTGTCGGGGAAGGTAAAAAAAGCCACAGCATTCGCTGATATGAGCTTTCACTGAGGAGTTAGACCAAAGTTTATATCAGAATTAGCAAAAGAGCCTAATTCAGCCAGAAACGTAACTTTTGACCCAGAGCTCAGTTTCGAACAACATACAAAGTTTTGTAGTATCCTGAGTCGGGAAACCTAGAAAACCACTCCATTCGCTGATCTGAGCTTTCCCTGAGGAGATAGACGAAAGCTTATATTAGAATTGGCAAAAGAGCCTAATTCAGCCAGAAACGTAACTTTTGACCCACAACGCAGTTTCGAATAACATAAACACGTTAATGGTGACCAGAGTCGAGGAAGCTAAAAGACCACTCCATTCGAGGATCTGCGCTTTCCCTGAGGAGTTAGACCAAAGCTTATATCAGATTTGGCAAAAGAGTGCAATTCAGCCAGAAACGTAACTTTTGACCCAGAGCTCAGTTTTGAATTACATACATATTGTTAGTGGTGTCCTGAGTCGGGGAAGCTAAAAAACCACTCCATTCGCTGATCTGAGCTTTCCCTGAGGAGATAGACCAAAGCTTACATCAGAATTAGCAAAAGAGCCTAATTCAGCAAGAAATGTAACTTTTGACCCAGAACACAGTTTCAAATAACATACACATGTTACTGGTGTTCTGTCGGGGAAGGTAAAAAAAGCCAAACCATTCGCTGATATGAGCTTTCACTGAGGAGTTAGACCAAAGCTTATATCAGATTTGGCAAAAGAGTGCAATTCAGCCAGAAACGTAACTTTTGACCCACAACGCAGTTTCGAATAACATAAACACGTTAATGGTGTCCTGAGTCGGGGAAGCTAAAAAACCACTCCATTCGCTGATCTGAGCTTTCCCTGAGGAGATAGACGAAAGCTTATATTAGAATTGGCAAAAGAGCCTAATTCAGCCAGAAACGTAACTTTTGACTCAGAGCTCAGTTTCGAACAACATACAAAGTTTTGTAGTATCCTGAGTTGGGAAACCTAGAAAACCACTCCATTCGCTGATCTGAGCTTTCCCTGAGGAGTTAGACGAAAGCTTATATTAGAATTGGCAAAATAGCACAATTCAACAAGAAACGTAACTTTTGACCCAGAGCTCAGTTTCCAATAACATACAATTGTTAGTGGAGTCCTGAGTCGGGGAAGCTAAAAAACCACTCCATTCGCTTATCTGAGCTTTCACTGAGGAGTTAGACCAAAGCTTATATCAGAATTGGCAAAAGAGCCCAATTCAGCCAGAAATGTAACTTTTGACCCAGAGCTCAGTTTTGAAAAACAGAAACACATTAATGGTGTCCAGAGTCGAGGAAGCTAAAAGACCACTCCATTCGAGGATCTGCGCTTTCCCTGAGGAGTTAGACCAAAGCTTATATCAGATTTGGCAAAAGAGTGCAATTCAGCCAGAAACGTAACTTTTGACCCAGAGCTCAGTTTTGAATTACATACACATGTTAGTGGTGTCCTGAGTCGGGGAAGCTAAAAAAACCACTCCATTCGCTGATCTGAGCTTTCCCTAAGGAGTTAGACCAAAGCTTATATCAGATTTGGCAAAAGAGTGCAATTCAGCCAGAAACGTAACTTTTGTCACAGAGCTCTGTTTCGAACAACATACATATGTTAGTGGAGTCCTGAGTCGGGGAAGCTAAAAAACCACTCCATTCGCTGATCTGAGCTTTCCCTGAGGAGTTAGACCAAAGCTTATATTAGAATTAACAAAATAGCACAATTCAGCCAGAAACGTAACTTTTGACCCAGAGCTCAGTTTCGAACAACATACATATGTTAGTGGTGTCCTGAGTCGGGGAAGCTAAAAAACCACTCCATTCGCTGATCTGAGCTTTCCCTAAGGAGTTAGACCAAAGCTTATATCAGATTTGGCAAAAGAGTGCAATTCAGCCAGAAACGTAACTTTTGACCCAGAGCTCAGTTTTGAATTACATACACATGTTACTGGTGTTCTGTCGGGGAAGGTAAAAAAAGCCACAGCATTCGCTGATATGAGCTTTCACTGAGGAGTTAGACCAAAGTTTATATCAGAATTAGCAAAAGAGCCTAATTCAGCCAGAAACGTAACTTTTGACCCAGAGCTCAGTTTCGAACAACATACAAAGTTTTGTAGTATCCTGAGTCGGGAAACCTAGAAAACCACTCCATTCGGTGATCTGAGCTTTCCCTGAGGAGATAGACGAAAGCTTATATTAGAATTGGCAAAAGAGCCTAATTCAGCCAGAAACGTAACTTTTGACCCACAACGCAGTTTCGAATAACATAAACACGTTAATGGTGACCAGAGTCGAGGAAGCTAAAAGACCACTCCATTCGAGGATCTGCGCTTTCCCTGAGGAGTTAGACCAAAGCTTATATCAGATTTGGCAAAAGAGTGCAATTCAGCCAGAAACGTAACTTTTGACCCAGAGCTCAGTTTTGAATTACATACACATGTTAGTGGTGTCCTGAGTCGGGGAAGCTAAAAAACCACTCCATTCGCTGATCTGAGCTTTC
Source organism: Natrix helvetica (assembly GCF_964273705.1). Taxonomy (NCBI): domain Eukaryota; kingdom Metazoa; phylum Chordata; class Lepidosauria; order Squamata; family Natricidae; genus Natrix; species Natrix helvetica. Next base: position 4,382,222 of record NC_138559.1, on the reverse strand, counting down.
CCTGAGGAGATAGACCAAAGCTTACATCAGAATTAGCAAAAGAGCCTAATTCAGCAAGAAATGTAACTTTTGACCCAGAACACAGTTTCAAATAACATACACATGTTACTGGTGTTCTGTCGGGGAAGGTAAAAAAAGCCAAACCATTCGCTGATATGAGCTTTCACTGAGGAGTTAGACCAAAGCTTATATCAGATTTGGCAAAAGAGTGCAATTCAGCCAGAAACGTAACTTTTGACCCACAACGCAGTTTCGAATAACATAAACACGTTAATGGTGTCCTGAGTCGGGGAAGCTAAAAAACCACTCCATTCGCTGATCTGAGCTTTCCCTGAGGAGATAGATGAAAGCTTATATTAGAATTGGCAAAAGAGCCTAATTCAGCCAGAAACGTAACTTTTGACTCAGAGCTCAGTTTCGAACAACATACAAAGTTTTGTAGTATCCTGAGTTGGGAAACCTAGAAAACCACTCCATTCGCTGATCTGAGCTTTCCCTGAGGAGTTAGACGAAAGCTTATATTAGAATTGGCAAAATAGCACAATTCAACAAGAAACGTAACTTTTGACCCAGAGCTCAGTTTCCAATAACATACAACTGTTAGTGGAGTCCTGAGTCGGGGAAGCTAAAAAACCACTCCATTCGCTTATCTGAGCTTTCACTGAGGAGTTAGACCAAAGCTTATATCAGAATTGGCAAAAGAGCCCAATTCAGCCAGAAATGTAACTTTTGACCCAGAGCTCAGTTTTGAAAAACATAAACACATTAATGGTGTCCAGAGTCGAGGAAGCTAAAAGACCACTCCATTCGAGGATCTGCGCTTTCCCTGAGGAGTTAGACCAAAGCTTATATCAGATTTGGCAAAAGAGTGCAATTCAGCCAGAAACGTAACTTTTGACCCAGAGCTCAGTTTTGAATTACATACACATGTTAGTGGTGTCCTGAGTCGGGGAAGCTAAAAAACCACTCCATTCGCTGATCTGAGCTTTCCCTGAGGAGATAGACCAAAGCTTACATCAGAATTAGCAAAAGAGCCTAATTCAGCCAGAAACGTAACTTTTGACCCAGAGCTCAGTTTCGAACAACATACATATGTTAGTAGTGTCCTGAGTCGGGGAAGCTAAAAAAACCACTCCATTCGCTGATCTGAGCTTTCCCTAAGGAGTTAGACCAAAGCTTATATCAGATTTGGCAAAAGAGTGCAATTCAGCCAGAAACGTAACTTTTGACACAGAGCTCAGTTTCGAACAACATACATATGTTAGTGGAGTCCTGAGTCGGGGAAGCTAAAAAACCACTCCATTCGCTGATCTGAGCTTTCCCTGAGGAGTTAGACCAAAGCTTATATTAGAATTAACAAAATAGCACAATTCAGCCAGAAACGTAACTTTTGACCCAGAGCTCAGTTTCGAACAACATACATATGTTAGTGGTGTCCTGAGTCGGGGAAGCTAAAAAACCACTCCATTCGCTGATCTGAGCTTTCCCTAAGGAGTTAGACCAAAGCTTATATCAGATTTGGCAAAAGAGTGCAATTCAGCCAGAAACGTAACTTTTGACCCAGAGCTCAGTTTTGAATTACATACACATGTTACTGGTGTTCTGTCGGGGAAGGTAAAAAAAGCCACAGCATTCGCTGATATGAGCTTTCACTGAGGAGTTAGACCAAAGTTTATATCAGAATTAGCAAAAGAGCCTAATTCAGCCAGAAACGTAACTTTTGACCCAGAGCTCAGTTTCGAACAACATACAAAGTTTTGTAGTATCCTGAGTCGGGAAACCTAGAAAACCACTCCATTCGGTGATCTGAGCTTTCCCTGAGGAGATAGACGAAAGCTTATATTAGAATTGGCAAAAGAGCCTAATTCAGCCAGAAACGTAACTTTTGACCCACAACGCAGTTTCGAATAACATAAACACGTTAATGGTGACCAGAGTCGAGGAAGCTAAAAGACCACTCCATTCGAGGATCTGCGCTTTCCCTGAGGAGTTAGACCAAAGCTTATATCAGATTTGGCAAAAGAGTGCAATTCAGCCAGAAACGTAACTTTTGACCCAGAGCTCAGTTTTGAATTACATACACATGTTAGTGGTGTCCTGAGTCGGGGAAGCTAAAAAACCACTCCATTCGCTGATCTGAGCTTTCCCTGAGGAGATAGACCAAAGCTTACATCAGAATTAGCAAAAGAGCCTAATTCAGCAAGAAATGTAACTTTTGACCCAGAACACAGTTTCAAATAACATACACATGTTACTGGTGTTCTGTCGGGGAAGGTAAAAAAAGCCAAACCATTCGCTGATATGAGCTTTCACTGAGGAGTTAGACCAAAGCTTATATCAGATTTGGCAAAAGAGTGCAATTCAGCCAGAAACGTAACTTTTGACCCACAACGCAGTTTCGAATAACATAAACACGTTAATGGTGTCCTGAGTCGGGGAAGCTAAAAAACCACTCCATTCGCTGATCTGAGCTTTCCCTGAGGAGATAGATGAAAGCTTATATTAGAATTGGCAAAAGAGCCTAATTCAGCCAGAAACGTAACTTTTGACTCAGAGCTCAGTTTCGAACAACATACAAAGTTTTGTAGTATCCTGAGTTGGGAAACCTAGAAAACCACTCCATTCGCTGATCTGAGCTTTCCCTGAGGAGTTAGACGAAAGCTTATATTAGAATTGGCAAAATAGCACAATTCAACAAGAAACGTAACTTTTGACCCAGAGCTCAGTTTCCAATAACATACAACTGTTAGTGGAGTCCTGAGTCGGGGAAGCTAAAAAACGACTCCATTCGCTTATCTGAGCTTTCACTGAGGAGTTAGACCAAAGCTTATATCAGAATTGGCAAAAGAGCCCAATTCAGCCAGAAATGTAACTTTTGACCCAGAGCTCAGTTTTGAAAAACATAAACACATTAATGGTGTCCAGAGTCGAGGAAGCTAAAAGACCGCTCCATTCGAGGATCTGCGCTTTCCCTGAGGAGTTAGACCAAAGCTTATATCAGATTTGGCAAAAGAGTGCAATTCAGCCAGAAACGTAACTTTTGACCCAGAGCTCAGTTTTGAATTACATACACATGTTAGTGGTGTCCTGAGTCGGGGAAGCTAAAAAACCACTCCATTCGCTGATCTGAGCTTTCCCTGAGGAGATAGACCAAAGCTTACATCAGAATTAGCAAAAGAGCCTAATTCAGCCAGAAACGTAACTTTTGACCCAGAGCTCAGTTTCGAACAACATACATATGTTAGTAGTGTCCTGAGTCGGGGAAGCTAAAAAAACCACTCCATTCGCTGATCTGAGCTTTCCCTAAGGAGTTAGACCAAAGCTTATATCAGATTTGGCAAAAGAGTGCAATTCAGCCAGAAACGTAACTTTTGACACAGAGCTCAGTTTCGAACAACATACATATGTTAGTGGAGTCCTGAGTCGGGGAAGCTAAAAAACCACTCCATTCGCTGATCTGAGCTTTCCCTGAGGAGTTAGACCAAAGCTTATATTAGAATTAACAAAATAGCACAATTCAGCCAGAAACGTAACTTTTGACCCAGAGCTCAGTTTCGAACAACATACATATGTTAGTGGTGTCCTGAGTCGGGGAAGCTAAAAAACCACTCCATTCGCTGATCTGAGCTTTCCCTAAGGAGTTAGACCAAAGCTTATATCAGATTTGGCAAAAGAGTGCAATTCAGCCAGAAACGTAACTTTTGACCCAGAGCTCAGTTTTGAATTACATACACATGTTACTGGTGTTCTGTCGGGGAAGGTAAAAAAAGCCACAGCATTCGCTGATATGAGCTTTCACTGAGGAGTTAGACCAAAGTTTATATCAGAATTAGCAAAAGAGCCTAATTCAGCCAGAAACGTAACTTTTGACCCAGAGCTCAGTTTCGAACAACATACAAAGTTTTGTAGTATCCTGAGTCGGGAAACCTAGAAAACCACTCCATTCGCTGATCTGAGCTTTCCCTGAGGAGATAGACGAAAGCTTATATTAGAATTGGCAAAAGAGCCTAATTCAGCCAGAAACGTAACTTTTGACCCACAACGCAGTTTCGAATAACATAAACACGTTAATGGTGACCAGAGTCGAGGAAGCTAAAAGACCACTCCATTCGAGGATCTGCGCTTTCCCTGAGGAGTTAGACCAAAGCTTATATCAGATTTGGCAAAAGAGTGCAATTCAGCCAGAAACGTAACTTTTGACCCAGAGCTCAGTTTTGAATTACATACACATGTTAGTGGTGTCCTGAGTCGGGGAAGCTAAAAAACCACTCCATTCGCTGATCTGAGCTTTCCCTGAGGAGATAGACCAAAGCTTACATCAGAATTAGCAAAAGAGCCTAATTCAGCAAGAAATGTAACTTTTGACCCAGAACACAGTTTCAAATAACATACACATGTTACTGGTGTTCTGTCGGGGAAGGTAAAAAAAGCCAAACCATTCGCTGATATGAGCTTTCACTGAGGAGTTAGACCAAAGCTTATATCAGATTTGGCAAAAGAGTGCAATTCAGCCAGAAACGTAACTTTTGACCCACAACGCAGTTTCGAATAACATAAACACGTTAATGGTGTCCTGAGTCGGGGAAGCTAAAAAACCACTTCATTCGCTGATCTGAGCTTTCCCTGAGGAGATAGACGAAAGCTTATATTAGAATTGGCAAAAGAGCCTAATTCAGCCAGAAACGTAACTTTTGACTCAGAGCTCAGTTTCGAACAACATACAAAGTTTTGTAGTATCCTGAGTTGGGAAACCTAGAAAACCACTCCATTCGCTGATCTGAGCTTTCCCTGAGGAGTTAGACGAAAGCTTATATTAGAATTGGCAAAATAGCACAATTCAACAAGAAACGTAACTTTTGACCCAGAGCTCAGTTTCCAATAACATACAATTGTTAGTGGAGTCCTGAGTCGGGGAAGCTAAAAAACCACTCCATTCGCTTATCTGAGCTTTCACTGAGGAGTTAGACCAAAGCTTATATCAGAATTGGCAAAAGAGCCCAATTCAGCCAGAAATGTAACTTTTGACCCAGAGCTCAGTTTTGAAAAACATAAACACATTAATGGTGTCCAGAGTCGAGGAAGCTAAAAGACCGCTCCATTCGAGGATCTGCGCTTTCCCTGAGGAGTTAGACCAAAGCTTATATCAGATTTGGCAAAAGAGTGCAATTCAGCCAGAAACGTAACTTTTGACCCAGAGCTCAGTTTTGAATTACATACACATGTTAGTGGTGTCCTGAGTCGGGGAAGCTAAAAAACCACTCCATTCGCTGATCTGAGCTTTCCCTGAGGAGATAGACCAAAGCTTACATCAGAATTAGCAAAAGAGCCTAATTCAGCCAGAAACGTAACTTTTGACCCAGAGCTCAGTTTCGAACAACATACATATGTTAGTAGTGTCCTGAGTCGGGGAAGCTAAAAAAACCACTCCATTCGCTGATCTGAGCTTTCCCTAAGGAGTTAGACCAAAGCTTATATCAGATTTGGCAAAAGAGTGCAATTCAGCCAGAAACGTAACTTTTGACACAGAGCTCAGTTTCGAACAACATACATATGTTAGTGGAGTCCTGAGTCGGGGAAGCTAAAAAACCACTCCATTCGCTGATCTGAGCTTTCCCTGAGGAGTTAGACCAAAGCTTATATTAGAATTAACAAAATAGCACAATTCAGCCAGAAACGTAACTTTTGACCCAGAGCTCAGTTTCGAACAACATACATATGTTAGTGGTGTCCTGAGTCGGGGAAGCTAAAAAACCACTCCATTCGCTGATCTGAGCTTTCCCTAAGGAGTTAGACCAAAGCTTATATCAGATTTGGCAAAAGAGTGCAATTCAGCCAGAAACGTAACTTTTGACCCAGAGCTCAGTTTTGAATTACATACACATGTTACTGGTGTTCTGTCGGGGAAGGTAAAAAAAGCCACAGCATTCGCTGATATGAGCTTTCACTGAGGAGTTAGACCAAAGTTTATATCAGAATTAGCAAAAGAGCCTAATTCAGCCAGAAACGTAACTTTTGACCCAGAGCTCAGTTTCGAACAACATACAAAGTTTTGTAGTATCCTGAGTCGGGAAACCTAGAAAACCACTCCATTCGCTGATCTGAGCTTTCCCTGAGGAGATAGACGAAAGCTTATATTAGAATTGGCAAAAGAGCCTAATTCAGCCAGAAACGTAACTTTTGACCCACAACGCAGTTTCGAATAACATAAACACGTTAATGGTGACCAGAGTCGAGGAAGCTAAAAGACCACTCCATTCGAGGATCTGCGCTTTCCCTGAGGAGTTAGACCAAAGCTTATATCAGATTTGGCAAAAGAGTGCAATTCAGCCAGAAACGTAACTTTTGACCCAGAGCTCAGTTTTGAATTACATACACATGTTAGTGGTGTCCTGAGTCGGGGAAGCTAAAAAACCACTCCATTCGCTGATCTGAGCTTTCCCTGAGGAGATAGACCAAAGCTTACATCAGAATTAGCAAAAGAGCCTAATTCAGCAAGAAATGTAACTTTTGACCCAGAACACAGTTTCAAATAACATACACATGTTACTGGTGTTCTGTCGGGGAAGGTAAAAAAAGCCAAACCATTCGCTGATATGAGCTTTCACTGAGGAGTTAGACCAAAGCTTATATCAGATTTGGCAAAAGAGTGCAATTCAGCCAGAAACGTAACTTTTGACCCACAACGCAGTTTCGAATAACATAAACACGTTAATGGTGTCCTGAGTCGGGGAAGCTAAAAAACCACTCCATTCGCTGATCTGAGCTTTCCCTGAGGAGATAGACGAAAGCTTATATTAGAATTGGCAAAAGAGCCTAATTCAGCCAGAAACGTAACTTTTGACTCAGAGCTCAGTTTCGAACAACATACAAAGTTTTGTAGTATCCTGAGTTGGGAAACCTAGAAAACCACTCCATTCGCTGATCTGAGCTTTCCCTGAGGAGTTAGACGAAAGCTTATATTAGAATTGGCAAAATAGCACAATTCAACAAGAAACGTAACTTTTGACCCAGAGCTCAGTTTCCAATAACATACAATTGTTAGTGGAGTCCTGAGTCGGGGAAGCTAAAAAACCACTCCATTCGCTTATCTGAGCTTTCACTGAGGAGTTAGACCAAAGCTTATATCAGAATTGGCAAAAGAGCCCAATTCAGCCAGAAATGTAACTTTTGACCCAGAGCTCAGTTTTGAAAAACATAAACACATTAATGGTGTCCAGAGTCGAGGAAGCTAAAAGACCACTCCATTCGAGGATCTGCGCTTTCCCTGAGGAGATAGACCAAAGCTTACATCAGAATTAGCAAAAGAGCCTAATTCAGACAGAAACGTAACTTTTGACCCAGAGCTCAGTTTCGAACAACATACATATGTTAGTAGTGTCCTGAGTCGGGGAAGCTAAAAAAACCACTCCATTCGCTGATCTGAGCTTTCCCTAAGGAGTTAGACCAAAGCTTATATCAGATTTGGCAAAAGAGTGCAATTCAGCCAGAAACGTAACTTTTGACCCAGAGCTCAGTTTCGAACAACATACATATGTTAGTGGAGTCCTGAGTCGGGGAAGCTAAAAAACCACTCCATTCGCTGATCTGAGCTTTCCCTGAGGAGTTAGACCAAAGCTTATATCAGATTTGGCAAAAGAGTGCAATTCAGCCAGAAACGTAACTTTTGACCCAGAGCTCAGTTTTGAATTACATACACATGTTACTGGTGTTCTGTCGGGGAAGGTAAAAAAAGCCACAGCATTCGCTGATATGAGCTTTCACTGAGGAGTTAGACCAAAGTTTATATCAGAATTAGCAAAAGAGCCTAATTCAGCCAGAAACGTAACTTTTGACCCAGAGCTCAGTTTCGAACAACATACAAAGTTTTGTAGTATCCTGAGTCGGGAAACCTAGAAAACCACTGCATTCGCTGATCTGAGCTTTCCCTGAGGAGATAGACGAAAGCTTATATTAGAATTGGCAAAAGAGCCTAATTCAGCCAGAAACGTAACTTTTGACCCACAACGCAGTTTCGAATAACATAAACACGTTAATGGTGACCAGAGTCGAGGAAGCTAAAAGACCACTCCATTCGAGGATCTGCGCTTTCCCTGAGGAGTTAGACCAAAGCTTATATCAGATTTGGCAAAAGAGTGCAATTCAGCCAGAAACGTAACTTTTGACCCAGAGCTCAGTTTTGAATTACATACACATGTTAGTGGTGTCCTGAGTCGGGGAAGCTAAAAAACCACTCCATTCGCTGATCTGAGCTTTCCCTGAGGAGATAGACCAAAGCTTACATCAGAATTAGCAAAAGAGCCTAATTCAGCAAGAAATGTAACTTTTGACCCAGAACACATTTTCAAATAACATACACATGTTACTGGTGTTCTGTCGGGGAAGGTAAAAAAAGCCAAACCATTCGCTGATATGAGCTTTCACTGAGGAGTTAGACCAAAGCTTATATCAGATTTGGCAAAAGAGTGCAATTCAGCCAGAAACGTAACTTTTGACCCACAACGCAGTTTCGAATAACATAAACACGTTAATGGTGTCCTGAGTCGGGGAAGCTAAAAAACCACTCCATTCGCTGATCTGAGCTTTCCCTGAGGAGATAGACGAAAGCTTATATTAGAATTGGCAAAAGAGCCTAATTCAGCCAGAAACGTAACTTTTGACTCAGAGCTCAGTTTCGAACAACATACAAAGTTTTGTAGTATCCTGAGTTGGGAAACCTAGAAAACCACTCCATTCGCTGATCTGAGCTTTCCCTGAGGAGTTAGACGAAAGCTTATATTAGAATTGGCAAAATAGCACAATTCAACAAGAAACGTAACTTTTGACCCAGAGCTCAGTTTCCAATAACATACAATTGTTAGTGGAGTCCTGAGTCGGGGAAGCTAAAAAACCACTCCATTCGCTTATCTGAGCTTTCACTGAGGAGTTAGACCAAAGCTTATATCAGAATTGGCAAAAGAGCCCAATTCAGCCAGAAATGTAACTTTTGACCCAGAGCTCAGTTTTGAAAAACATAAACACTTTAATGGTGTCCAGAGTCGAGGAAGCTAAAAGACCACTCCATTCGAGGATCTGCGCTTTCCCTGAGGAGTTAGACCAAAGCTTATATCAGATTTGGCAAAAGAGTGCAATTCAGCTAGAAACGTAACTTTTGACCCAGAGCTCAGTTTTGAATTACATACACATGTTAGTGGTGTCCTGAGTCGGGGAAGCTAAAAAACCACTCCATTCGCTGATCTGAGCTTTCCCTGAGGAGATAGACCAAAGCTTACATCAGAATTAGCAAAAGAGCCTAATTCAGCCAGAAACGTAACTTTTGACCCAGAGCTCAGTTTCGAACAACATACATATGTTAGTAGTGTCCTGAGTCGGGGAAGCTAAAAAAACCACTCCATTCGCTGATCTGAGCTTTCCCTAAGGAGTTAGACCAAAGCTTATATCAGATTTGGCAAAAGAGTGCAATTCAGCCAGAAACGTAACTTTTGACCCAGAGCTCAGTTTCGAACAACATACATATGTTAGTGGAGTCCTGAGTCGGGGAAGCTAAAAAACCACTCCATTCGCTGATCTGAGCTTTCCCTGAGGAGTTAGACCAAAGCTTATATCAGATTTGGCAAAAGAGTGCAATTCAGCCAGAAACGTAACTTTTGACCCAGAGCTCAGTTTTGAATTACATACACATGTTACTGGTGTTCTGTCGGGGAAGGTAAAAAAAGCCACAGCATTCGCTGATATGAGCTTTCACTGAGGAGTTAGACCAAAGTTTATATCAGAATTAGCAAAAGAGCCTAATTCAGCCAGAAACGTAACTTTTGACCCAGAGCTCAGTTTCGAACAACATACAAAGTTTTGTAGTATCCTGAGTCGGGAAACCTAGAAAACCACTCCATTCGCTGATCTGAGCTTTCCCTGAGGAGATAGACGAAAGCTTATATTAGAATTGGCAAAAGAGCCTAATTCAGCCAGAAACGTAACTTTTGACCCACAACGCAGTTTCGAATAACATAAACACGTTAATGGTGACCAGAGTCGAGGAAGCTAAAAGACCACTCCATTCGAGGATCTGCGCTTTCCCTGAGGAGTTAGACCAAAGCTTATATCAGATTTGGCAAAAGAGTGCAATTCAGCCAGAAACGTAACTTTTGACCCAGAGCTCAGTTTTGAATTACATACACATGTTAGTGGTGTCCTGAGTCGGGGAAGCTAAAAAACCACTCCATTCGCTGATCTGAGCTTTCCCTGAGGAGATAGACCAAAGCTTACATCAGAATTAGCAAAAGAGCCTAATTCAGCAAGAAATGTAACTTTTGACCCAGAACACAGTTTCAAATAACATACACATGTTGCTGGTGTTCTGTCGGGGAAGGTAAAAAAAGCCAAACCATTCGCTGATATGAGCTTTCACTGAGGAGTTAGACCAAAGCTTATATCAGATTTGGCAAAAGAGTGCAATTCAGCCAGAAACGTAACTTTTGACCCACAACGCAGTTTCGAATAACATAAACACGTTAATGGTGTCCTGAGTCGGGGAAGCTAAAAAACCACTCCATTCGCTGATCTGAGCTTTCCCTGAGGAGATAGACGAAAGCTTATATTAGAATTGGCAAAAGAGCCTAATTCAGCCAGAAACGTAACTTTTGACTCAGAGCTCAGTTTCGAACAACATACAAAGTTTTGTAGTATCCTGAGTTGGGAAACCTAGAAAACCACTCCATTCGCTGATCTGAGCTTTCCCTGAGGAGTTAGACGAAAGCTTATATTAGAATTGGCAAAATAGCACAATTCAACAAGAAACGTAACTTTTGACCCAGAGCTCAGTTTCCAATAACATACAATTGTTAGTGGAGTCCTGAGTCGGGGAAGCTAAAAAACCACTCCATTCGCTTATCTGAGCTTTCACTGAGGAGTTAGACCAAAGCTTATATCAGAATTGGCAAAAGAGCCCAATTCAGCCAGAAATGTAACTTTTGACCCAGAGCTCAGTTTTGAAAAACATAAACACATTAATGGTGTCCAGAGTCGAGGAAGCTAAAAGACCACTCCATTCGAGGATCTGCGCTTTCCCTGAGGAGTTAGACCAAAGCTTATATCAGATTTGGCAAAAGAGTGCAATTCAGCTAGAAACGTAACTTTTGACCCAGAGCTCAGTTTTGAATTACATACACATGTTAGTGGTGTCCTGAGTCGGGGAAGCTAAAAAACCACTCCATTCGCTGATCTGAGCTTTCCCTGAGGAGATAGACCAAAGCTTACATCAGAATTAGCAAAAGAGCCTAATTCAGCCAGAAACGTAACTTTTGACCCAGAGCTCAGTTTCGAACAACATACATATGTTAGTAGTGTCCTGAGTCGGGGAAGCTAAAAAAACCACTCCATTCGCTGATCTGAGCTTTCCCTAAGGAGTTAGACCAAAGCTTATATCAGATTTGGCAAAAGAGTGCAATTCAGCCAGAAACGTAACTTTTGACCCAGAGCTCAGTTTCGAACAACATACATATGTTAGTGGAGTCCTGAGTCGGTGAAGCTAAAAAACCACTCCATTCGCTGATCTGAGCTTTCCCTGAGGAGTTAGACCAAAGCTTATATCAGATTTGGCAAAAGAGTGCAATTCAGCCAGAAACGTAACTTTTGACCCAGAGCTCAGTTTTGAATTACATACACATGTTACTGGTGTTCTGTCGGGGAAGGTAAAAAAAGCCACAGCATTCGCTGATATGAGCTTTCACTGAGGAGTTAGACCAAAGTTTATATCAGAATTAGCAAAAGAGCCTAATTCAGCCAGAAACGTAACTTTTGACCCAGAGCTCAGTTTCGAACAACATACAAAGTTTTGTAGTATCCTGAGTCGGGAAACCTAGAAAACCACTCCATTCGCTGATCTGAGCTTTCCCTGAGGAGATAGACGAAAGCTTATATTAGAATTGGCAAAAGAGCCTAATTCAGCCAGAAACGTAACTTTTGACCCACAACGCAGTTTCGAATAACCTAAACACGTTAATGGTGACCAGAGTCGAGGAAGCTAAAAGACCACTCCATTCGAGGATCTGCGCTTTCCCTGAGGAGTTAGACCAAAGCTTATATCAGATTTGGCAAAAGAGTGCAATTCAGCCAGAAACGTAACTTTTGACCCAGAGCTCAGTTTTGAATTACATACACATGTTAGTGGTGTCCTGAGTCGGGGAAGCTAAAAAACCACTCCATTCGCTGATCTGAGCTTTCCCTGAGGAGATAGACCAAAGCTTACATCAGAATTAGCAAAAGAGCCTAATTCAGCAAGAAATGTAACTTTTGACCCAGAACACAGTTTCAAATAACATACACATGTTACTGGTGTTCTGTCGGGGAAGGTAAAAAAAGCCAAACCATTCGCTGATATGAGCTTTCACTGAGGAGTTAGACCAAAGCTTATATCAGATTTGGCAAAAGAGTGCAATTCAGCCAGAAACGTAACTTTTGACCCACAACGCAGTTTCGAATAACATAAACACGTTAATGGTGTCCTGAGTCGGGGAAGCTAAAAAACCACTCCATTCGCTGATCTGAGCTTTCCCTGAGGAGATAGACGAAAGCTTATATTAGAATTGGCAAAAGAGCCTAATTCAGCCAGAAACGTAACGTTTGACTCAGAGCTCAGTTTCGAACAACATACAAAGTTTTGTAGTATCCTGAGTTGGGAAACCTAGAAAACCACTCCATTCGCTGATCTGAGCTTTCCCTGAGGAGTTAGACGAAAGCTTATATTAGAATTGGCAAAATAGCACAATTCAACAAGAAACGTAACTTTTGACCCAGAGCTCAGTTTCCAATAACATACAATTGTTAGTGGAGTCCTGAGTCGGGGAAGCTAAAAAACCACTCCATTCGCTTATCTGAGCTTTCACTGAGGAGTTAGACCAAAGCTTATATCAGAATTGGCAAAAGAGCCCAATTCAGCCAGAAATGTAACTTTTGACCCAGAGCTCAGTTTTGAAAAACATAAACACATTAATGGTGTCCAGAGTCGAGGAAGCTAAAAGACCACTCCATTCGAGGATCTGCGCTTTCCCTGAGGAGTTAGACCAAAGCTTATATCAGATTTGGCAAAAGAGTGCAATTCAGCCAGAAACGTAACTTTTGACCCAGAGCTCAGTTTTGAATTACATACACATGTTAGTGGTGTCCTGAGTCGGGGAAGCTAAAAAACCACTCCATTCGCTGATCTGAGCTTTCCCTGAGGAGATAGACCAAAGCTTACATCAGAATTAGCAAAAGAGCCTAATTCAGCCAGAAACGTAACTTTTGACCCAGAGCTCAGTTTCGAACAACATACATATGTTAGTGGTGTCCTGAGTCGGGGAAGCTAAAAAAACCACTCCATTCGCTGATCTGAGCTTTCCCTAAGGAGTTAGACCAAAGCTTATATCAGATTTGGCAAAAGAGTGCAATTCAGCCAGAAACGTAACTTTTGACCCAGAGCTCAGTTTCGAACAACATACATATGTTAGTGGTGTCCTGAGTCGGGGAAGCTAAAAAACCACTCCATTCGCTGATCTGAGCTTTCCCTAAGGAGTTAGACCAAAGCTTATATCAGATTTGGCAAAAGAGTGCAATTCAGCCAGAAACGTAACTTTTGACCCAGAGCTCAGTTTTGAATTACATACACATGTTAGTGGTGTCCTGAGTCGGGGAAGCTAAAAAACCACTCCATTCGCTGATCTGAGCTTTCCCTGAGGAGATAGACCAAAGCTTACATCAGAATTAGCAAAAGAGCCTAATTCAGCCAGAAATGTAACTTTTGACCCAGAGCTCAGTTTTGAATTACATACACATGTTACTGGTGTTCTGTCGGGGAAGCTAAAAAACCACTCCATTCGCTGATCTGAGCTTTCCCTGAGGAGATAGACCAAAGCTTATATCAGATTTGGCAAAAGAGTGCAATTCAGCCAGAAACGTAACTTTTGACCCAGAGCTCAGTTTTGAATTACATACACATGTTACTGGTGTTCTGTCGGGGAAGGTAAAAAAAGCCACAGCATTCGCTGATATGAGCTTTCACTGAGGAGTTAGACCAAAGTTTATATCAGAATTAGCAAAAGAGCCTAATTCAGCCAGAAACGTAACTTTTGACCCAGAGCTCAGTTTCGAACAACATACAAAGTTTTGTAGTATCCTGAGTCGGGAAACCTAGAAAACCACTCCATTCGCTGATCTGAGCTTTCCCTGAGGAGATAGACGAAAGCTTATATTAGAATTGGCAAAAGAGCCTAATTCAGCCAGAAACGTAACTTTTGACCCACAACGCAGTTTCGAATAACATAAACACGTTAATGGTGACCAGAGTCGAGGAAGCTAAAAGACCACTCCATTCGAGGATCTGCGCTTTCCCTGAGGAGTTAGACCAAAGCTTATATCAGATTTGGCAAAAGAGTGCAATTCAGCCAGAAACGTAACTTTTGACCCAGAGCTCAGTTTTGAATTACATACACATGTTAGTGGTGTCCTGAGTCGGGGAAGCTAAAAAACCACTCCATTCGCTGATCTGAGCTTTCCCTGAGGAGATAGACCAAAGCTTACATCAGAATTAGCAAAAGAGCCTAATTCAGCAAGAAATGTAACTTTTGACCCAGAACACAGTTTCAAATAACATACACATGTTACTGGTGTTCTGTCGGGGAAGGTAAAAAAAGCCAAACCATTCGCTGATATGAGCTTTCACTGAGGAGTTAGACCAAAGCTTATATCAGATTTGGCAAAAGAGTGCAATTCAGCCAGAAACGTAACTTTTGACCCAGAGCTCAGTTTTGAATTACATACACATGTTAGTGGTGTCCTGAGTCGGGGAAGCTAAAAAACCACTCCATTCGCTGATCTGAGCTTTCCCTGAGGAGATAGACCAAAGCTTACATCAGAATTAGCAAAAGAGCCTAATTCAGCCAGAAACGTAACTTTTGACCCAGAGCTCAGTTTCGAACAACATACATATGTTAGTGGTGTCCTGAGTCGGGGAAGCTAAAAAAACCACTCCATTCGCTGATCTGAGCTTTCCCTAAGGAGTTAGACCAAAGCTTATATCAGATTTGGCAAAAGAGTGCAATTCAGCCAGAAACGTAACTTTTGACCCAGAGCTCAGTTTCGAACAACATACATATGTTAGTGGTGTCCTGAGTCGGGGAAGCTAAAAAACCACTCCATTCGCTGATCTGAGCTTTCCCTAAGGAGTTAGACCAAAGCTTATATCAGATTTGGCAAAAGAGTGCAATTCAGCCAGAAACGTAACTTTTGACCCAGAGCTCAGTTTTGAATTACATACACATGTTAGTGGTGTCCTGAGTCGGGGAAGATAAAAAACCACTCCATTCGCTGATCTGAGCTTTCCCTGAGGAGATAGACCAAAGCTTACATCAGAATTAGCAAAAGAGCCTAATTCAGCCAGAAATGTAACTTTTGACCCAGAGCTCAGTTTTGAATTACATACACATGTTACTGGTGTTCTGTCGGGGAAGCTAAAAAACCACTCCATTCGCTGATCTGAGCTTTCCCTGAGGAGATAGACCAAAGCTTATATCAGATTTGGCAAAAGAGTGCAATTCAGCCAGAAACGTAACTTTTGACCCAGAGCTCAGTTTTGAATTACATACACATGTTACTGGTGTTCTGTCGGGGAAGGTAAAAAAAGCCACAGCATTCGCTGATATGAGCTTTCACTGAGGAGTTAGACCAAAGTTTATATCAGAATTAGCAAAAGAGCCTAATTCAGCCAGAAACGTAACTTTTGACCCAGAGCTCAGTTTCGAACAACATACAAAGTTTTGTAGTATCCTGAGTCGGGAAACCTAGAAAACCACTCCATTCGCTGATCTGAGCTTTCCCTGAGGAGATAGACGAAAGCTTATATTAGAATTGGCAAAAGAGCCTAATTCAGCCAGAAACGTAACTTTTGACCCACAACGCAGTTTCGAATAACATAAACACGTTAATGGTGACCAGAGTCGAGGAAGCTAAAAGACCACTCCATTCGAGGATCTGCGCTTTCCCTGAGGAGTTAGACCAAAGCTTATATCAGATTTGGCAAAAGAGTGCAATTCAGCCAGAAACGTAACTTTTGACCCAGAGCTCAGTTTTGAATTACATACACATGTTAGTGGTGTCCTGAGTCGGGGAAGCTAAAAAACCACTCCATTCGCTGATCTGAGCTTTCCCTGAGGAGATAGACCAAAGCTTACATCAGAATTAGCAAAAGAGCCTAATTCAGCAAGAAATGTAACTTTTGACCCAGAACACAGTTTCAAATAACATACACATGTTACTGGTGTTCTGTCGGGGAAGGTAAAAAAAGCCAAACCATTCGCTGATATGAGCTTTCACTGAGGAGTTAGACCAAAGCTTATATCAGATTTGGCAAAAGAGTGCAATTCAGCCAGAAACGTAACTTTTGACCCAGAGCTCAGTTTTGAATTACATACACATGTTAGTGGTGTCCTGAGTCGGGGAAGCTAAAAAACCACTCCATTCGCTGATCTGAGCTTTCCCTGAGGAGATAGACCAAAGCTTACATCAGAATTAGCAAAAGAGTCTAATTCAGCCAGAAACGTAACTTTGGACCCAGAGCTCAGTTTCGAACAATATACATATGTTAGTGGTGTCCTGAGTCGGGGAAGCTAAAAAAACCACTCCATTCGCTGATCTGAGCTTTCCCTAAGGAGTTAGACCAAAGCTTATATCAGATTTGGCAAAAGAGTGCAATTCAGCCAGAAACGTAACTTTTGACCCAGAGCTCAGTTTCGAACAACATACATATGTTAGTGGTGTCCTGAGTCGGGGAAGCTAAAAAACCACTCCATTCGCTGATCTGAGCTTTCCCTAAGGAGTTAGACCAAAGCTTATATCAGATTTGGCAAAAGAGTGCAATTCAGCCAGAAACGTAACTTTTGACCCAGAGCTCAGTTTTGAATTACATACACATGTTAGTGGTGTCCTGAGTCGGGGAAGCTAAAAAACCACTCCATTCGCTGATCTGAGCTTTCCCTGAGGAGATAGACCAAAGCTTACATCAGAATTAGCAAAAGAGCCTAATTCAGCCAGAAATGTAACTTTTGACCCAGAACACAGTTTCGAATAACATACACATATTACTGGTGTTCTGTCGGGGAAGGTAAAAAAAGCCACAGCATTCGCTGATATGAGCTTTCACTGAGGAGTTAGACCAAAGTTTATATCAGAATTAGCAAAAGAGCCTAATTCAGCCAGAAACGTAACTTTTGACCCAGAGCTCAGTTTCGAACAACATACAAAGTTTTGTAGTATCCTGAGTCGGGGAAGCTAAAAAACCACTCCATTCGCTGATCTGAGCTTTCCCTGAGGAGATAGACCAAAGCTTACATCAGAATTAGCAAAAGAGCCTAATTCAGCCAGAAATGTAACTTTTGACCCAGAGCTCAGTTTTGAATTACATACACATGTTACTGGTGTTCTGTCGGGGAAGCTAAAAAACCACTCCATTCGCTGATCTGAGCTTTCCCTGAGGAGATAGACCAAAGCTTATATCAGATTTGGCAAAAGAGTGCAATTCAGCCAGAAACGTAACTTTTGACCCAGAGCTCAGTTTTGAATTACATACACATGTTACTGGTGTTCTGTCGGGGAAGGTAAAAAAAGCCACAGCATTCGCTGATATGAGCTTTCACTGAGGAGTTAGACCAAAGTTTATATCAGAATTAGCAAAAGAGCCTAATTCAGCCAGAAACGTAACTTTTGACCCAGAGCTCAGTTTCGAACAACATACAAAGTTTTGTAGTATCCTGAGTCGGGAAACCTAGAAAACCACTCCATTCGCTGATCTGAGCTTTCCCTGACGAGATAGACGAAAGCTTATATTAGAATTGGCAAAAGAGCCTAATTCAGCCAGAAACGTAACTTTTGACCCACAACGCAGTTTCGAATAACATAAACACGTTAATGGTGACCAGAGTCGAGGAAGCTAAAAGACCACTCCATTCGAGGATCTGCGCTTTCCCTGAGGAGTTAGACCAAAGCTTATATCAGATTTGGCAAAAGAGTGCAATTCAGCCAGAAACGTAACTTTTGACCCAGAGCTCAGTTTTGAATTACATACACATGTTAGTGGTGTCCTGAGTCGGGGAAGCTAAAAAACCACTCCATTCGCTGATCTGAGCTTTCCCTGAGGAGATAGACCAAAGCTTACATCAGAATTAGCAAAAGAGCCTAATTCAGCCAGAAATGTAACTTTTGACCCAGAACACAGTTTCAAATAACATACACATGTTACTGGTGTTCTGTCGGGGAAGGTAAAAAAAGCCAAACCATTCGCTGATATGAGCTTTCACTGAGGAGTTAGACCAAAGCTTATATCAGATTTGGCAAAAGAGTGCAATTCAGCCAGAAACGTAACTTTTGACCCACAACGCAGTTTCGAATAACATAAACACGTTAATGGTGTCCTGAGTCGGGGAAGCTAAAAAACCACTCCATTCGCTGATCTGAGCTTTCCCTGAGGAGATAGACCAAAGCTTACATCAGAATTAGCAAAAGAGCCTAATTCAGCCAGAAACGTAACTTTTGACCCAGAGCTCAGTTTCGAACAACATACATATGTTAGTGGTGTCCTGAGTCGGGGAAGCTAAAAAACCACTCCATTCCCTGATCTGAGCTTTCCCTGAGGAGTTAGACGAAAGCTTATATTAGAATTGGCAAAATAGCACAATTCAACAAGAAACGTAACTTTTGACCCAGAGCTCAGTTTCCAATAACATACAATTGTTAGTGGAGTCCTGAGTCGGGGAAGCTAAAAAACCACTCCATTCGCTTATCTGAGCTTTCACTGAGGAGTTAGACCAAAGCTTATATCAGAATTGGCAAAAGAGCCCAATTCAGCCAGAAATGTAACTTTTGACCCAGAGCTCAGTTTTGAAAAACATAAAGACATTAATGGTGTCCAGAGTCGAGGAAGCTAAAAGACCACTCCATTCGAGGATCTGCGCTTTCCCTGAGGAGTTAGACCAAAGCTTATATCAGATTTGGCAAAAGAGTGCAATTCAGCCAGAAACGTAACTTTTGACCCAGAGCTCAGTTTTGAATTACATACACATGTTAGTGGTGTCCTGAGTCGGGGAAGCTAAAAAACCACTCCATTCGCTGATCTGAGCTTTCCCTGAGGAGATAGACCAAAGCTTACATCAGAATTAGCAAAAGAGCCTAATTCAGCCAGAAACGTAACTTTTGACCCAGAGCTCAGTTTCGAACAACATACATATGTTAGTAGTGTCCTGAGTCGGGGAAGCTAAAAAAACCACTCCATTCGCTGATCTGAGCTTTCCCTAAGGAGTTAGACCAAAGCTTATATCAGATTTGGCAAAAGAGTGCAATTCAGCCAGAAACGTAACTTTTGACACAGAGCTCAGTTTCGAGCAACATACATATGTTAGTGGAGTCCTGAGTCGGGGAAGCTAAAAAACCACTCCATTCGCTGATCTGAGCTTTCCCTGAGGAGTTAGACCAAAGCTTATATTAGAATTAACAAAATAGCACAATTCAGCCAGAAACGTAACTTTTGACCCAGAGCTCAGTTTCGAACAACATACATATGTTAGTGGTGTCCTGAGTCGGGGAAGCTAAAAAACCACTCCATTCGCTGATCTGAGCTTTCCCTAAGGAGTTAGACCAAAGCTTATATCAGATTTGGCAAAAGAGTGCAATTCAGCCAGAAACGTAACTTTTGACCCAGAGCTCAGTTTTGAATTACATACACATGTTACTGGTGTTCTGTCGGGGAAGGTAAAAAAAGCCACAGCATTCGCTGATATGAGCTTTCACTGAGGAGTTAGACCAAAGTTTATATCAGAATTAGCAAAAGAGCCTAATTCAGCCAGAAACGTAACTTTTGACCCAGAGCTCAGTTTCGAACAACATACAAAGTTTTGTAGTATCCTGAGTCGGGAAACCTAGAAAACCACTCCATTCGCTGATCTGAGCTTTCCCTGAGGATATAGACGAAAGCTTATATTAGAATTGGCAAAAGAGCCTAATTCAGCCAGAAACGTAACTTTTGACCCACAACGCAGTTTCGAATAACATAAACACGTTAATGGTGACCAGAGTCGAGGAAGCTAAAAGACCACTCCATTCGAGGATCTGCGCTTTCCCTGAGGAGTTAGACCAAAGCTTATATCAGATTTGGCAAAAGAGTGCAATTCAGCCAGAAACGTAACTTTTGACCCAGAGCTCAGTTTTGAATTACATACACATGTTAGTGGTGTCCTGAGTCGGGGAAGCTAAAAAACCACTCCATTCGCTGATCTGAGCTTTCCCTGAGGAGATAGACCAAAGCTTACATCAGAATTAGCAAAAGAGCCTAATTCAGCAAGAAATGTAACTTTTGACCCAGAACACAGTTTCAAATAACATACACATGTTACTGGTTTTCTGTCGGGGAAGGTAAAAAAAGCCAAACCATTCGCTGATATGAGCTTTCACTGAGGAGTTAGACCAAAGCTTATATCAGATTTGGCAAAAGAGTGCAATTCAGCCAGAAACGTAACTTTTGACCCACAACGCAGTTTCGAATAACATAAACACGTTAATGGTGTCCTGAGTCGGGGAAGCTAAAAAACCACTCCATTCGCTGATCTGAGCTTTCCCTGAGGAGATAGACGAAAGCTTATATTAGAATTGGCAAAAGAGCCTAATTCAGCCAGAAACGTAACTTTTGACTCAGAGCTCAGTTTCGAACAACATACAAAGTTTTGTAGTATCCTGAGTTGGGAAACCTAGAAAACCACTCCATTCGCTGATCTGAGCTTTCCCTGAGGAGTTAGACGAAAGCTTATATTAGAATTGGCAAAATAGCACAATTCAACAAGAAACGTAACTTTTGACCCAGAGCTCAGTTTCCAATAACATACAATTGTTAGTGGAGTCCTGAGTCGGGGAAGCTAAAAAACCACTCCATTCGCTTATCTGAGCTTTCACTGAGGAGTTAGACCAAAGCTTATATCAGAATTGGCAAAAGAGCCCAATTCAGCTAGAAACGTAACTTTTGACCCAGAGCTCAGTTTTGAATTACATACACATGTTAGTGGTGTCCTGAGTCGGGGAAGCTAAAAAACCACTCCATTCGCTGATCTGAGCTTTCCCTGAGGAGATAGACCAAAGCTTACATCAGAATTAGCAAAAGAGCCTAATTCAGCCAGAAACGTAACTTTTGACCCAGAGCTCAGTTTCGAACAACATACATATGTTAGTGGTGTCCTGAGTCGGGGAAGCTAAAAAACCACTCCATTCGCTGATCTGAGCTTTCCCTAAGGAGTTAGACCAAAGCTTATATCAGATTTGGCAAAAGAGTGCAATTCAGCCAGAAACGTAACTTTTGACCCAGAGCTCAGTTTTGAATTACATACACATGTTACTGGTGTTCTGTCGGGGAAGGTAAAAAAAGCCACAGCATTCGCTGATATGAGCTTTCACTGAGGAGTTAGACCAAAGTTTATATCAGAATTAGCAAAAGAGCCTAATTCAGCCAGAAACGTAACATTTGACCCAGAGCTCAGTTTCGAACAACATACAAAGTTTTGTAGTATCCTGAGTCGGGAAACCTAGAAAACCACTCCATTCGCTGATCTGAGCTTTCCCTGAGGAGATAGACGAAAGCTTATATTAGAATTGGCAAAAGAGCCTAATTCAGCCAGAAACGTAACTTTTGACCCACAACGCAGTTTCGAATAACATAAACACGTTAATGGTGACCAGAGTCGAGGAAGCTAAAAGACCACTCCATTCGAGGATCTGCGCTTTCCCTGAGGAGTTAGACCAAAGCTTATATCAGATTTGGCAAAAGAGTGCAATTCAGCCAGAAACGTAACTTTTGACCCAGAGCTCAGTTTTGAATTACATACACATGTTAGTGGTGTCCTGAGTCGGGGAAGCTAAAAAACCACTCCATTCGCTGATCTGAGCTTTCCCTGAGGAGATAGACCAAAGCTTACATCAGAATTAGCAAAAGAGCCTAATTCAGCAAGAAATGTAACTTTTGACCCAGAACACAGTTTCAAATAACATACACATGTTACTGGTGTTCTGTCGGGGAAGGTAAAAAAAGCCAAACCATTCGCTGATATGAGCTTTCACTGAGGAGTTAGACCAAAGCTTATATCAGATTTGGCAAAAGAGTGCAATTCAGCCAGAAACGTAACTTTTGACCCACAACGCAGTTTCGAATAACATAAACACGTTAATGGTGTCCTGAGTCGGGGAAGCTAAAAAACCACTCCATTCGCTGATCTGAGCTTTCCCTGAGGAGATAGACGAAAGCTTATATTAGAATTGGCAAAAGAGCCTAATTCAGCCAGAAACGTAACTTTTGACTCAGAGCTCAGTTTCGAACAACATACAAAGTTTTGTAGTATCCTGAGTTGGGAAACCTAGAAAACCACTCCATTCGCTGATCTGAGCTTTCCCTGAGGAGTTAGACAAAAGCTTATATTAGAATTGGCAAAATAGCACAATTCAACAAGAAACGTAACTTTTGACCCAGAGCTCAGTTTCCAATAACATACAATTCTTAGTGGAGTCCTGAGTCGGGGAAGCTAAAAAACCACTCCATTCGCTTATCTGAGCTTTCACTGAGGAGTTAGACCAAAGCTTATATCAGAATTGGCAAAAGAGCCCAATTCAGCCAGAAATGTAACTTTTGACCCAGAGCTCAGTTTTGAAAAACATAAACACATTAATGGTGTCCAGAGTCGAGGAAGCTAAAAGACCACTCCATTCGAGGATCTGCGCTTTCCCTGAGGAGTTAGACCAAAGCTTATATCAGATTTGGCAAAAGAGTGCAATTCAGCCAGAAACGTAACTTTTGACCCAGAGCTCAGTTTTGAATTACATACACATGTTAGTGGTGTCCTGAGTCGGGGAAGCTAAAAAACCACTCCATTCGCTGATCTGAGCTTTCCCTGAGGAGATAGACCAAAGCTTACATCAGAATTAGCAAAAGAGCCTAATTCAGCCAGAAACGTAACTTTTGACCCAGAGCTCAGTTTCGAACAACATACATATGTTAGTGGTGTCCTGAGTCGGGGAAGCTAAAAAACCACTCCATTCGCTGATCTGAGCTTTCCCTAAGGAGTTAGACCAAAGCTTATATCAGATTTGGCAAAAGAGTGCAATTCAGCCAGAAACGTAACTTTTGACCCAGAGCTCAGTTTTGAATTACATACACATGTTACTGGTGTTCTGTCGGGGAAGGTAAAAAAAGCCACAGCATTCGCTGATATGAGCTTTCACTGAGGAGTTAGACCAAAGTTTATATCAGAATTAGCAAAAGAGCCTAATTCAGCCAGAAACGTAACTTTTGACCCAGAGCTCAGTTTCGAACAACATACAAAGTTTTGTAGTATCCTGAGTCGGGAAACCTAGAAAACCACTCCATTCGCTGATCTGAGCTTTCCCTGAGGAGATAGACGAAAGCTTATATTAGAATTGGCAAAAGAGCCTAATTCAGCCAGAAACGTAACTTTTGACCCACAACGCAGTTTCGAATAACATAAACACGTTAATGGTGACCAGAGTCGAGGAAGCTAAAAGACCACTCCATTCGAGGATCTGCGCTTTCCCTGAGGAGTTAGACCAAAGCTTATATCAGATTTGGCAAAAGAGTGCAATTCAGCCAGAAACGTAACTTTTGACCCAGAGCTCAGTTTTGAATTACATACACATGTTAGTGGTGTCCTGAGTCGGGGAAGCTAAAAAACCACTCCATTCGCTGATCTGAGCTTTCCCTGAGGAGATAGACGAAAGCTTATATTAGAATTGGCAAAAGAGCCTAATTCAGCCAGAAACGTAACTTTTGACTCAGAGCTCAGTTTCGAACAACATACAAAGTTTTGTAGTATCCTGAGTTGGGAAACCTAGAAAACCACTCCATTCGCTGATCTGAGCTTTCCCTGAGGAGTTAGACGAAAGCTTATATTAGAATTGGCAAAATAGCACAATTCAACAAGAAACGTAACTTTTGACCCAGAGCTCAGTTTCCAATAACATACAATTGTTAGTGGAGTCCTGAGTCGGGGAAGCTAAAAAACCACTCCATTCGCTTATCTGAGCTTTCACTGAGGAGTTAGACCAAAGCTTATATCAGAATTGGCAAAAGAGCCCAATTCAGCCAGAAATGTAACTTTTGACCCAGAGCTCAGTTTTGAAAAACATAAACACATTAATGGTGTCCAGAGTCGAGGAAGCTAAAAGACCACTCCATTCGAGGATCTGCGCTTTCCCTGAGGAGTTAGACCAAAGCTTATATCAGATTTGGCAAAAGAGTGCAATTCAGCCAGAAACGTAACTTTTGACCCAGAGCTCAGTTTTGAATTACATACACATGTTAGTGGTGTCCTGAGTCGGGGAAGCTAAAAAACCACTCCATTCGCTGATCTGAGCTTTCCCTGAGGAGATAGACCAAAGCTTACATCAGAATTAGCAAAAGAGCCTAATTCAGCCAGAAACGTAACTTTTGACCCAGAGCTCAGTTTCGAACAACATACATATGTTAGTAGTGTCCTGAGTCGGGGAAGCTAAAAAAACCACTCCATTCGCTGATCTGAGCTTTCCCTAAGGAGTTAGACCAAAGCTTATATCAGATTTGGCAAAAGAGTGCAATTCAGCCAGAAACGTAACTTTTGACACAGAGCTCAGTTTCGAACAACATACATATGTTAGTGGAGTCCTAAGTCGGGGAAGCTAAAAAACCACTCCATTCGCTGATCTGAGCTTTCCCTGAGGAGTTAGACCAAAGCTTATATTAGAATTAACAAAATAGCACAATTCAGCCAGAAACGTAACTTTTGACCCAGAGCTCAGTTTCGAACAACATACATATGTTAGTGGTGTCCTGAGTCGGGGAAGCTAAAAAACCACTCCATTCGCTGATCTGAGCTTTCCCTAAGGAGTTAGACCAAAGCTTATATCAGATTTGGCAAAAGAGTGCAATTCAGCCAGAAACGTAACTTTTGACCCAGAGCTCAGTTTTGAATTACATACACATGTTACTGGTGTTCTGTCGGGGAAGGTAAAAAAAGCCACAGCATTCGCTGATATGAGCTTTCACTGAGGAGTTAGACCAAAGTTTATATCAGAATTAGCAAAAGAGCCTAATTCAGCCAGAAACGTAACTTTTGACCCAGAGCTCAGTTTCGAACAACATACAAAGTTTTGTAGTATCCTGAGTCGGGAAACCTAGAAAACCACTCCATTCGCTGATCTGAGCTTTCCCTGAGGAGATAGACGAAAGCTTATATTAGAATTGGCAAAAGAGCCTAATTCAGCCAGAAACGTAACTTTTGACCCACAACGCAGTTTCGAATAACATAAACACGTTAATGGTGACCAGAGTCGAGGAAGCTAAAAGACCACTCCATTCGAGGATCTGCGCTTTCCCTGAGGAGTTAGACCAAAGCTTATATCAGATTTGGCAAAAGAGTGCAATTCAGCCAGAAACGTAACTTTTGACCCAGAGCTCAGTTTTGAATTACATACACATGTTAGTGGTGTCCTGAGTCGGGGAAGCTAAAAAACCACTCCATTCGCTGATCTGAGCTTTCCCTGAGGAGATAGACCAAAGCTTACATCAGAATTAGCAAAAGAGCCTAATTCAGCAAGAAATGTAACTTTTGACCCAGAACACAGTTTCAAATAACATACACATGTTACTGGTGTTCTGTCGGGGAAGGTAAAAAAAGCCAAACCATTCGCTGATATGAGCTTTCACTGAGGAGTTAGACCAAAGCTTATATCAGATTTGGCAAAAGAGTGCAATTCAGCCAGAAACGTAACTTTTGACCCACAACGCAGTTTCGAATAACATAAACACGTTAATGGTGTCCTGAGTCGGGGAAGCTAAAAAACCACTCCATTCGCTGATCTGAGCTTTCCCTGAGGAGATAGACGAAAGCTTATATTAGAATTGGCAAAAGAGCCTAATTCAGCCAGAAACGTAACTTTTGACTCAGAGCTCAGTTTCGAACAACATACAAAGTTTTGTAGTATCCTGAGTTGGGAAACCTAGAAAACCACTCCATTCGCTGATCTGAGCTTTCCCTGAGGAGTTAGACGAAAGCTTATATTAGAATTGGCAAAATAGCACAATTCAACAAGAAACGTAACTTTTGACCCAGAGCTCAGTTTCCAATAACATACAATTGTTAGTGGAGTCCTGAGTCGGGGAAGCTAAAAAACCACTCCATTCGCTTATCTGAGCTTTCACTGAGGAGTTAGACCAAAGCTTATATCAGAATTGGCAAAAGAGCCCAATTCAGCCAGAAATGTAACTTTTGACCCAGAGCTCAGTTTTGAAAAACATAAACACATTAATGGTGTCCAGAGTCGAGGAAGCTAAAAGACCACTCCATTCGAGGATCTGCGCTTTCCCTGAGGAGTTAGACCAAAGCTTATATCAGATTTGGCAAAAGAGTGCAATTCAGCCAGAAACGTAACTTTTGACCCAGAGCTCAGTTTTGAATTACATACACATGTTAGTGGTGTCCTGAGTCGGGGAAGCTAAAAAACCACTCCATTCGCTGATCTGAGCTTTCCCTGAGGAGATAGACCAAAGCTTACATCAGAATTAGCAAAAGAGCCTAATTCAGCCAGAAACGTAACTTTTGACCCAGAGCTCAGTTTCGAACAACATACATATGTTAGTGGTGTCCTGAGTCGGGGAAGCTAAAAAAACCACTCCATTCGCTGATCTGAGCTTTCCCTAAGGAGTTAGACCAAAGCTTATATCAGATTTGGCAAAAGAGTGCAATTCAGCCAGAAACGTAACTTTTGACCCAGAGCTCAGTTTCGAACAACATACATATGTTAGTGGTGTCCTGAGTCGGGGAAGCTAAAAAACCACTCCATTCGCTGATCTGAGCTTTCCCTAAGGAGTTAGACCAAAGCTTATATCAGATTTGGCAAAAGAGTGCAATTCAGCCAGAAACGTAACTTTTGACCCAGAGCTCAGTTTTGAATTACATACACATGTTAGTGATGTCCTGAGTCGGGGAAGCTAAAAAACCACTCCATTCGCTGATCTGAGCTTTCCCTGAGGAGATAGACCAAAGCTTACATCAGAATTAGCAAAAGAGCCTATTTCAGCCAGAAATGTAACTTTTGACCCAGAGCTCAGTTTTGAATTACATACACATGTTACTGGTGTTCTGTCGGGGAAGCTAAAAAACCACTCCATTCGCTGATCTGAGCTTTCCCTGAGGAGATAGACCAAAGCTTATATCAGATTTGGCAAAAGAGTGCAATTCAGCCAGAAACGTAACTTTTGACCCAGAGCTCAGTTTTGAATTACATACACAAGTTACTGGTGTTCTGTCGGGGAAGGTAAAAAAAGCCACAGTATTCGCTGATATGAGCTTTCACTGAGGAGATAGACGAAAGCTTATATTAGAATTGGCAAAAGAGCCTAATTCAGCCAGAAACGTAACTTTTGACTCAGAGCTCAGTTTCGAACAACATACAAAGTTTTGTAGTATCCTGAGTCGGGGAAGCTAAAAAACCACTCCATTCGCTGATCTGAGCTTTCCCTGAGGAGATAGACCAAAGCTTACATCAGAATTAGCAAAAGAGCCTAATTCAGCAAGAAATGTAACTTTTGACCCAGAACACAGTTTCAAATAACATACACATGTTACTGGTGTTCTGTCGGGGAAGGTAAAAAAAGCCAAACCATTCGCTGATATGAGCTTTCACTGAGGAGTTAGACCAAAGCTTATATCAGATTTGGCAAAAGAGTGCAATTCAGCCAGAAACGTAACTTTTGACCCACAACGCAGTTTCGAATAACATAAACACGTTAATGGTGTCCTGAGTCGGGGAAGCTAAAAAACCACTCCATTCGCTGATCTGAGCTTTCCCTGAGGAGATAGACGAAAGCTTATATTAGAATTGGCAAAAGAGCCTAATTCAGCCAGAAACGTAACTTTTGACTCAGAGCTCAGTTTCGAACAACATACAAAGTTTTGTAGTATCCTGAGTTGGGAAACCTAGAAAACCACTCCATTCGCTGATCTGAGCTTTCCCTGAGGAGTTAGACGAAAGCTTATATTAGAATTGGCAAAATAGCACAATTCAACAAGAAACGTAACTTTTGACCCAGAGCTCAGTTTCCAATAACATACAATTGTTAGTGGAGTCCTGAGTCGGGGAAGCTAAAAAACCACTCCATTCGCTTATCTGAGCTTTCACTGAGGAGTTAGACCAAAGCTTATATCAGAATTGGCAAAAGAGCCCAATTCAGCCAGAAATGTAACTTTTGACCCAGAGCTCAGTTTTGAAAAACATAAACACATTAATGGTGTCCAGAGTCGAGGAAGCTAAAAGACCACTCCATTCGAGGATCTGCGCTTTCCCTGAGGAGTTAGACCAAAGCTTATATCAGATTTGGCAAAAGAGTGCAATTCAGCCAGAAACGTAACTTTTGACCCAGAGCTCAGTTTTGAATTACATACACATGTTAGTGGTGTCCTGAGTCGGGGAAGCTAAAAAACCACTCCATTCGCTGATCTGAGCTTTCCCTGAGGAGATAGACCAAAGCTTACATCAGAATTAGCAAAAGAGCCTAATTCAGCCAGAAACGTAACTTTTGACCCAGAGCTCAGTTTCGAACAACATACATATGTTAGTGGTGTCCTGAGTCGGGGAAGCTAAAAAAACCACTCCATTCGCTGATCTGAGCTTTCCCTAAGGAGTTAGACCAAAGCTTATATCAGATTTGGCAAAAGAGTGCAATTCAGCCAGAAACGTAACTTTTGACCCAGAGCTCAGTTTCGAACAACATACATATGTTAGTGGTGTCCTGAGTCGGGGAAGCTAAAAAACCACTCCATTCGCTGATCTGAGCTTTCCCTAAGGAGTTAGACCAAAGCTTATATCAGATTTGGCAAAAGAGTGCAATTCAGCCAGAAATGTAACTTTTGACCCAGAGCTCAGTTTTGAATTACATACACATGTTAGTGGTGTCCTGAGTCGGGGAAGCTAAAAAACCACTCCATTCGCTGATCTGAGCTTTCCCTGAGGAGATAGACCAAAGCTTACATCAGAATTAGCAAAAGAGCCTAATTCAGCCAGAAATGTAACTTTTGACCCAGAGCTCAGTTTTGAATTACATACACATGTTACTGGTGTTCTGTCGGGGAAGCTAAAAAACCACTCCATTCGCTGATCTGAGCTTTCCCTGAGGAGATAGACCAAAGCTTATATCAGATTTGGCAAAAGAGTGCAATTCAGCCAGAAACGTAACTTTTGACCCAGAGCTCAGTTTTGAATTACATACACATGTTACTGGTGTTCTGTCGGGGAAGGTAAAAAAAGCCACAGTATTCGCTGATATGAGCTTTCACTGAGGAGTTAGACCAAAGTTTATATCAGAATTAGCAAAAGAGCCTAATTCAGCCAGAAACGTAACTTTTGACCCAGAGCTCAGTTTCGAACAACATACAAAGTTTTGTAGTATCCTGAGTCGGGAAACCTAGAAAACCACTCCATTCGCTGATCTGAGCTTTCCCTGAGGAGATAGACGAAAGCTTATATTAGAATTGGCAAAAGAGCCTAATTCAGCCAGAAACGTAACTTTTGACCCACAACGCAGTTTCGAATAACATAAACACGTTAATGGTGACCAGAGTCGAGGAAGCTAAAAGACCACTCCATTCGAGGATCTGCGCTTTCCCTGAGGAGTTAGACCAAAGCTTATATCAGATTTGGCAAAAGAGTGCAATTCAGCCAGAAACGTAACTTTTGACCCAGAGCTCATTTTTGAATTACATACACATGTTAGTGGTGTCCTGAGTCGGGGAAGCTAAAAAACCACTCCATTCGCTGATCTGAGCTTTCCCTGAGGAGATAGACCAAAGCTTACATCAGAATTAGCAAAAGAGCCTAATTCAGCAAGAAATGTAACTTTTGACCCAGAACACAGTTTCAAATAACATACACATGTTACTGGTGTTCTGTCGGGGAAGGTAAAAAAAGCCAAACCATTCGCTGATATGAGCTTTCACTGAGGAGTTAGACCAAAGCTTATATCAGATTTGGCAAAAGAGTGCAATTCAGCCAGAAACGTAACTTTTGACCCACAACGCAGTTTCGAATAACATAAACACGTTAATGGTGTCCTGAGTCGGGGAAGCTAAAAAACCACTCCATTCGCTGATCTGAGCTTTCCCTGAGGAGATAGACGAAAGCTTATATTAGAATTGGCAAAAGAGCCTAATTCAGCCAGAAACGTAACTTTTGACTCAGAGCTCAGTTTCGAACAACATACAAAGTTTTGTAGTATCCTGAGTTGGGAAACCTAGAAAACCACTCCATTCGCTGATCTGAGCTTTCCCTGAGGAGTTAGACGAAAGCTTATATTAGAATTGGCAAAATAGCACAATTCAACAAGAAACGTAACTTTTGACCCAGAGCTCAGTTTCCAATAACATACAATTGTTAGTGGAGTCCTGAGTCGGGGAAGCTAAAAAACCACTCCATTCGCTTATCTGAGCTTTCACTGAGGAGTTAGACCAAAGCTTATATCAGAATTGGCAAAAGAGCCCAATTCAGCCAGAAATGTAACTTTTGACCCAGAGCTCAGTTTTGAAAAACATAAACACATTAATGGTGTCCAGAGTCGAGGAAGCTAAAAGACCACTCCATTCGAGGATCTGCGCTTTCCCTGAGGAGTTAGACCAAAGCTTATATCAGATTTGGCAAAAGAGTGCAATTCAGCCAGAAACGTAACTTTTGACCCAGAGCTCAGTTTTGAATTACATACACATGTTAGTGGTGTCCTGAGTCGGGGAAGCTAAAAAACCACTCCATTCGCTGATCTGAGCTTTCCCTGAGGAGATAGACCAAAGCTTACATCAGAATTAGCAAAAGAGCCTAATTCAGCCAGAAACGTAACTTTTGACCCAGAGCTCAGTTTCGAACAACATACATATGTTAGTGGTGTCCTGAGTCGGGGAAGCTAAAAAAACCACTCCATTCGCTGATCTGAGCTTTCCCTAAGGAGTTAGACCAAAGCTTATATCAGATTTGGCAAAAGAGTGCAATTCAGCCAGAAACGTAACTTTTGACCCAGAGCTCAGTTTCGAACAACATACATATGTTAGTGGTGTCCTGAGTCGGGGAAGCTAAAAAACCACTCCATTCGCTGATCTGAGCTTTCCCTAAGGAGTTAGACCAAAGCTTATATCAGATTTGGCAAAAGAGTGCAATTCAGCCAGAAACGTAACTTTTGACCCAGAGCTCAGTTTTGAATTACATACACATGTTAGTGGTGTCCTGAGTCGGGGAAGCTAAAAAACCACTCCATTCGCTGATCTGAGCTTTCCCTGAGGAGATAGACCAAAGCTTACATCAGAATTAGCAAAAGAGCCTAATTCAGCCAGAAATGTAACTTTTGACCCAGAACACAGTTTCGAATAACATACACATATTACTGGTGTTCTGTCGGGGAAGGTAAAAAAAGCCACAGCATTCGCTGATATGAGCTTTCACTGAGGAGTTAGACCAAAGTTTATATCAGAATTAGCAAAAGAGCCTAATTCAGCCAGAAATGTAACTTTTGACCCAGAGCTCAGTTTCGAACAACATACAAAGTTTTGTAGTATCCTGAGTCGGGAAACCTAGAAAACCACTCCATTCGCTGATCTGAGCTTTCCCTGAGGAGATAGACGAAAGCTTATATTAGAATTGGCAAAAGAGCCCAATTCAGCCAGAAATGTAACTTTTGACCCAGAGCTCAGTTTTGAAAAACATAAACACATTAATGGTGTCCAGAGTCGGGGAAGCTAAAAGACCACTCCATTCGAGGGTCTGCGCTTTCCCTGAGGAGTTAGACCAAAGCTTATATCAGATTTGGCAAAAGAGTGCAATTCAGCCAGAAACGTAACTTTTGACCCAGAGCTCAGTTTTGAATTACATACACATGTTAGTGGTGTCCTGAGTCGGGGAAGCTAAAAAACCACTCCATTCGCTGATCTGAGCTTTCCCTAAGGAGTTAGACCAAAGCTTATATCAGATTTGGCAAAAGAGTGCAATTCAGCCAGAAACGTAACTTTTGACCCAGAGCTCAGTTTTGAATTACATACACATGTTAGTGGTGTCCTGAGTCGGGGAAGCTAAAAAACCACTCCATTCACTGATCTGAGCTTTCCCTGAGGAGATAGACCAAAGCTTACATCAGAATTAGCAAAAGCTAATAACATACAATTGTTAGTGGAGTCCTGAGTCGGGGAAGCTAAAAAACCACTCCATTCGCTTATCTGAGCTTTCACTGAGGAGTTAGACCAAAGCTTATATCAGAATTGGCAAAAGAGCCCAATTCAGCCAGAAATGTAACTTTTGACCCAGAGCTCAGTTTTGAAAAACATAAACACATTAATGGTGTCCAGAGTCGGGGAAGCTAAAAGACCACTCCATTCGAGGGTCTGCGCTTTCCCTGAGGAGTTAGACCAAAGCTTATATCAGATTTGGCAAAAGAGTGCAATTCAGCCAGAAACGTAACTTTTGATCAAGAGCTCAGTTTTGAATTACATACACATGTTTGTGGTGTCCTGAGTCGGGGAAGCTAAAAAACCACTCCATTTGCTGATCTGAGCTTTCCCTGAGGAGATAGACCAAAGCTTACATCAGAATTAGCAAAAGAGCCTAATTCAGCCAGAAATGTAACTTTTGACCCAGAACACAGTTTCGAATAACATACACATATTACTGGTGTTCTGTCGGGGAAGGTAAAAAAAGCCACAGCATTCGCTGATATGAGCTTTCACTGAGGAGTTAGACCAAAGTTTATATCAGAATTAGCAAAAGAGCCTAATTCAGCCAGAAACGTAACTTTTGACCCAGAGCTCAGTTTCGAACAACATACAAAGTTTTGTAGTATCCTGAGTCGGGAAACCTAGAAAACCACTCCATTCGCTGATCTGCGCTTTCCCTGAGGAGTTAGACGAAAGCTTATATCAGATTTGGCAAAAGAGTGCAATTCAGCCAGAAACGTAACTTTTGACCAAGAGCTCAGTTTTGAATTACATACACATGTTTGTGGTGTCCTGAGTCGGGGAAGCTAAAAAACCACTCCATTCGCTGATCTGAGCTTTCCCTGAGGAGATAGACCAAAGCTTACATCAGAATTAGCAAAAGAGCCTAATTCAGCCAGAAATGTAACTTTTGACCCAGAACACAGTTTCGAATAACATACACATATTACTGGTGTTCTGTCGGGGAAGGTAAAAAAAGCCACAGCATTCGCTGATATGAGCTTTCACTGAGGAGATAGACCAAAGCTTACATCAGAATTAGCAAAAGAGCCTAATTCAGCCAGAAACGTAACTTTTGACCCAGAGCTCAGTTTCGAACAACATACATATGTTAGTAGTGTCCTGAGTCGGGGAAGCTAAAAAAACCACTCCATTCGCTGATCTGAGCTTTCCCTAAGGAGTTAGACCAAAGCTTATATCAGATTTGGCAAAAGAGTGCAATTCAGCCAGAAACGTAACTTTTGACACAGAGCTCAGTTTCGAACAACATACATATGTTAGTGGAGTCCTGAGTCGGGGAAGCTAAAAAATCACTCCATTCGCTGATCTGAGCTTTCCCTGAGGAGTTAGACCAAAGCTTATATTAGAATTAACAAAATAGCACAATTCAGCCAGAAACGTAACTTTTGACCCAGAGCTCAGTTTCGAACAACATACATATGTTAGTGGTGTCCTGAGTCGGGGAAGGTAAAAAACCACTCCATTCGCTGATCTGAGCTTTCCCTAAGGAGTTAGACCAAAGCTTATATCAGATTTGGCAAAAGAGTGCAATTCAGCCAGAAACGTAACTTTTGACCCAGAGCTCAGTTTTGAATTACATACACATGTTACTGGTGTTCTGTCGGGGAAGGTAAAAAAAGCCACAGCATTCGCTGATATGAGCTTTCACTGAGGAGTTAGACCAAAGTTTATATCAGAATTAGCAAAAGAGCCTAATTCAGCCAGAAACGTAACTTTTGACCCAGAGCTCAGTTTCGAACAACATACAAAGTTTTGTAGTATCCTGAGTTGGGAAACCTAGAAAACCACTCCATTCGCTGATCTGAGCTTTCCCTGAGGAGTTAGACGAAAGCTTATATTAGAATTGGCAAAATAGCACAATTCAACAAGAAACGTAACTTTTGACCCAGAGCTCAGTTTCCAATAACATACAATTGTTAGTGGAGTCCTGAGTCGGGGAAGCTAAAAAACCACTCCATTCGCTTATCTGAGCTTTCACTGAGGAGTTAGACCAAAGCTTATATCAGAATTGGCAAAAGAGCCCAATTCAGCCAGAAATGTAACTTTTGACCCAGAGCTCAGTTTTGAAAAACATAAACACATTAATGGTGTCCAGAGTCGAGGAAGCTAAAAGACCACTCCATTCGAGGATCTGCGCTTTCCCTGAGGAGTTAGACCAAAGCTTATATCAGATTTGGCAAAAGAGTGCAATTCAGCCAGAAACGTAACTTTTGACCCAGAGCTCAGTTTTGAATTACATACACATGTTAGTGGTGTCCTGAGTCGGGGAAGCTAAAAAACCACTCCATTCGCTGATCTGAGCTTTCCCTGAGGAGATAGACCAAAGCTTACATCAGAATTAGCAAAAGAGCCTAATTCAGCCAGAAACGTAACTTTTGACCCAGAGCTCAGTTTCGAACAACATACATATGTTAGTAGTGTCCTGAGTCGGGGAAGCTAAAAAAACCACTCCATTCGCTGATCTGAGCTTTCCCTAAGGAGTTAGACCAAAGCTTATATCAGAATTAACAAAATAGCACAATTCAGCCAGAAACGTAACTTTTGACACAGAGCTCAGTTTCGAACAACATACATATGTTAGTGGTGTCCTGAGTCGGGGAAGCTAAAAAACCACTCCATTCGCTGATCTGAGCTTTCCCTGAGGAGTTAGACCAAAGCTTATATTAGAATTAACAAAATAGCACAATTCAGCCAGAAACGTAACTTTTGACCCAGAGCTCAGTTTCGAACAACATACATGTTAGTGGTGTCCTGAGTCGGGGAAGCTAAAAAACCACTCCATTCGCTGATCTGAGCTTTCCCTAAGGAGTTAGACCAAAGCTTATATCAGATTTGGCAAAAGAGTGCAATTCAGCCAGAAACGTAACTTTTGACCCAGAGCTCAGTTTTGAATTACATACACATGTTACTGGTGTTCTGTCGGGGAAGGTAAAAAAAGCCACAGCATTCGCTGATATGAGCTTTCACTGAGGAGTTAGACCAAAGTTTATATCAGAATTAGCAAAAGAGCCTAATTCAGCCAGAAACGTAACTTTTGACCCAGAGCTCAGTTTCGAACAACATACAAAGTTTTGTAGTATCCTGAGTCGGGAAACCTAGAAAACCACTCCATTCGCTGATCTGAGCTTTCCCTGAGGAGATAGACGAAAGCTTATATTAGAATTGGCAAAAGAGCCTAATTCAGCCAGAAACGTAACTTTTGACCCACAACGCAGTTTCGAATAACATAAACACGTTAATGGTGACCAGAGTCGAGGAAGCTAAAAGACCACTCCATTCGAGGATCTGCGCTTTCCCTGAGGAGTTAGACCAAAGCTTATATCAGATTTGGCAAAAGAGTGCAATTCAGCCAGAAACGTAACTTTTGACCCAGAGCTCAGTTTTGAATTACATACACATGTTAGTGGTGTCCTGAGTCGGGGAAGCTAAAAAACCACTCCATTCGCTGATCTGAGCTTTCCCTGAGGAGATAGACCAAAGCTTACATCAGAATTAGCAAAAGAGCCTAATTCAGCAAGAAATGTAACTTTTGACCCAGAACACAGTTTCAAATAACATACACATGTTACTGGTGTTCTGTCGGGGAAGGTAAAAAAAGCCAAACCATTCGCTGATATGAGCTTTCACTGAGGAGTTAGACCAAAGCTTATATCAGATTTGGCAAAAGAGTGCAATTCAGCCAGAAACGTAACTTTTGACCCACAACGCAGTTTCGAATAACATAAACACGTTAATGGTGTCCTGAGTCGGGGAAGCTAAAAAACCACTCCATTCGCTGATCTGAGCTTTCCCTGAGGAGATAGACGAAAGCTTATATTAGAATTGGCAAAAGAGCCTAATTCAGCCAGAAACGTAACTTTTGACTCAGAGCTCAGTTTCGAACAACATACAAAGTTTTGTAGTATCCTGAGTTGGGAAACCTAGAAAACCACTCCATTCGCTGATCTGAGCTTTCCCTGAGGAGTTAGACGAAAGCTTATATTAGAATTGGCAAAATAGCACAATTCAACAAGAAACGTAACTTTTGACCCAGAGCTCAGTTTCCAATAACATACAATTGTTAGTGGAGTCCTGAGTCGGGGAAGCTAAAAAACCACTCCATTCGCTTATCTGAGCTTTCACTGAGGAGTTAGACCAAAGCTTATATCAGAATTGGCAAAAGAGCCCAATTCAGCCAGAAATGTAACTTTTGACCCAGAGCTCAGTTTTGAAAAACATAAACACATTAATGGTGTCCAGAGTCGAGGAAGCTAAAAGACCACTCCATTCGAGGATCTGCGCTTTCCCTGAGGAGTTAGACCAAAGCTTATATCAGATTTGGCAAAAGAGTGCAATTCAGCCAGAAACGTAACTTTTGACCCAGAGCTCAGTTTTGAATTACATACACATGTTAGTGGTGTCCTGAGTCGGGGAAGCTAAAAAACCACTCCATTCGCTGATCTGAGCTTTCCCTGAGGAGATAGACCAAAGCTTACATCAGAATTAGCAAAAGAGCCTAATTCAGCCAGAAACGTAACTTTTGACCCAGAGCTCAGTTTCGAACAACATACATATGTTAGTGGTGTCCTGAGTCGGGGAAGCTAAAAAAACCACTCCATTCGCTGATCTGAGCTTTCCCTAAGGAGTTAGACCAAAGCTTATATCAGATTTGGCAAAAGAGTGCAATTCAGCCAGAAACGTAACTTTTGACCCAGAGCTCAGTTTCGAACAACATACATATGTTAGTGGTGTCCTGAGTCGGGGAAGCTAAAAAACCACTCCATTCGCTGATCTGAGCTTTCCCTAAGGAGTTAGACCAAAGCTTATATCAGATTTGGCAAAAGAGTGCAATTCAGCCAGAAACGTAACTTTTGACCCAGAGCTCAGTTTTGAATTACATACACATGTTAGTGGTGTCCTGAGTCGGGGAAGCTAAAAAACCACTCCATTCGCTGATCTGAGCTTTCCCTGAGGAGATAGACCAAAGCTTACATCAGAATTAGCAAAAGAGCCTAATTCAGCCAGAAATGTAACTTTTGACCCAGAGCTCAGTTTTGAATTACATACACATGTTACTGGTGTTCTGTCGGGGAAGCTAAAAAACCACTCCATTCGCTGATCTGAGCTTTCCCTAAGGAGATAGACCAAAGCTTATATCAGATTTGGCAAAAGAGTGCAATTCAGCCAGAAACGTAACTTTTGACCCAGAGCTCAGTTTTGAATTACATACACATGTTACTGGTGTTCTGTCGGGGAAGGTAAAAAAAGCCACAGCATTCGCTGATATGAGCTTTCACTGAGGAGTTAGACCAAAGTTTATATCAGAATTAGCAAAAGAGCCTAATTCAGCCAGAAACGTAACTTTTGACCCAGAGCTCAGTTTCGAACAACATACAAAGTTTTGTAGTATCCTGAGTCGGGAAACCTAGAAAACCACTCCATTCGCTGATCTGAGCTTTCCCTGAGGAGATAGACGAAAGCTTATATTAGAATTGGCAAAAGAGCCTAATTCAGCCAGAAACGTAACTTTTGACCCACAACGCAGTTTCGAATAACATAAACACGTTAATGGTGACCAGAGTCGAGGAAGCTAAAAGACCACTCCATTCGAGGATCTGCGCTTTCCCTGAGGAGTTAGACCAAAGCTTATATCAGATTTGGCAAAAGAGTGCAATTCAGCCAGAAACGTAACTTTTGACCCAGAGCTCAGTTTTGAATTACATACACATGTTAGTGGTGTCCTGAGTCGGGGAAGCTAAAAAACCACTCCATTCGCTGATCTGAGCTTTCCCTGAGGAGATAGACCAAAGCTTACATCAGAATTAGCAAAAGAGCCTAATTCAGCAAGAAATGTAACTTTTGACCCAGAACACAGTTTCAAATAACATACACATGTTACTGGTGTTCTGTCGGGGAAGGTAAAAAAAGCCAAACCATTCGCTGATATGAGCTTTCACTGAGGAGTTAGACCAAAGCTTATATCAGATTTGGCAAAAGAGTGCAATTCAGCCAGAAACGTAACTTTTGACCCACAACGCAGTTTCGAATAACATAAACACGTTAATGGTGTCCTGAGTCGGGGAAGCTAAAAAACCACTCCATTCGATGATCTGAGCTTTCCCTGAGGAGATAGACGAAAGCTTATATTAGAATTGGCAAAAGAGCCTAATTCAGCCAGAAACGTAACTTTTGACTCAGAGCTCAGTTTCGAACAACATACAAAGTTTTGTAGTATCCTGAGTTGGGAAACCTAGAAAACCACTCCATTCGCTGATCTGAGCTTTCCCTGAGGAGTTAGACGAAAGCTTATATTAGAATTGGCAAAATAGCACAATTCAACAAGAAACGTAACTTTTGACCCAGAGCTCAGTTTCCAATAACATACAATTGTTAGTGGAGTCCTGAGTCGGGGAAGCTAAAAAACCACTCCATTCGCTTATCTGAGCTTTCACTGAGGAGTTAGACCAAAGCTTATATCAGAATTGGCAAAAGAGCCCAATTCAGCCAGAAATGTAACTTTTGACCCAGAGCTCAGTTTTGAAAAACATAAACACATTAATGGTGTCCAGAGTCGAGGAAGCTAAAAGACCACTCCATTCGAGGATCTGCGCTTTCCCTGAGGAGTTAGACCAAAGCTTATATCAGATTTGGCAAAAGAGTGCAATTCAGCCAGAAACGTAACTTTTGACCCAGAGCTCAGTTTTGAATTACATACACATGTTAGTGGTGTCCTGAGTCGGGGAAGCTAAAAAACCACTCCATTCGCTGATCTGAGCTTTCCCTGAGGAGATAGACCAAAGCTTACATCAGAATTAGCAAAAGAGCCTAATTCAGCCAGAAATGTAACTTTTGACCCAGAACACAGTTTCGAATAACATACACATATTACTGGTGTTCTGTCGGGGAAGGTAAAAAAAGCCACAGCATTCGCTGATATGAGCTTTCACTGAGGAGTTAGACCAAAGTTTATATCAGAATTAGCAAAAGAGCCTAATTCAGCCAGAAACGTAACTTTTGACCCAGAGCTCAGTTTTGAATTACATACACATGTTAGTGGTGTCCTGAGTCGGGGAAGCTAAAAAACCACTCCATTCGCTGATCTGAGCTTTCCCTAAGGAGTTAGACCAAAGCTTATATCAGATTTGGCAAAAGAGTGCAATTCAGCCAGAAACGTAACTTTTGACCCAGAGCTCAGTTTTGAATTACATACACATGTTAGTGGTGTCCTGAGTCGGGGAAGCTAAAAAACCACTCCATTCACTGATCTGAGCTTTCCCTGAGGAGATAGACCAAAGCTTACATCAGAATTAGCAAAAGCTAATAACATACAATTGTTAGTGGAGTCCTGAGTCGGGGAAGCTAAAAAACCACTCCATTCGCTTATCTGAGCTTTCACTGAGGAGTTAGACCAAAGCTTATATCAGAATTGGCAAAAGAGCCCAATTCAGCCAGAAATGTAACTTTTGACCCAGAGCTCAGTTTTGAAAAACATAAACACATTAATGGTGTCCAGAGTCGGGGAAGCTAAAAGACCACTCCATTCGAGGGTCTGCGCTTTCCCTGAGGAGTTAGACCAAAGCTTATATCAGATTTGGCAAAAGAGTGCAATTCAGCCAGAAACGTAACTTTTGACCAAGAGCTCAGTTTTGAATTACATACACATGTTAGTGGTGTCCTGAGTCGGGGAAGCTAAAAAACCACTCCATTCACTGATCTGAGCTTTCCCTGAGGAGATAGACCAAAGCTTACATCAGAATTAGCAAAAGAGCCTAATTCAGCCAGAAATGTAACTTTTGACCCAGAACACAGTTTCGAATAACATACACATATTACTGGTGTTCTGTCGGGGAAGGTAAAAAAAGCCACAGCATTCGCTGATATGAGCTTTCACTGAGGAGTTAGACCAAAGTTTATATCAGAATTAGCAAAAGAGCCTAATTCAGCAGAAACGTAACTTTTGACCCAGAGCTCAGTTTCGAACAACATACAAAGTTTTGTAGTATCCTGAGTCGGGAAACCTAGAAAACCACTCCATTCGCTGATCTGAGCTTTCCCTGAGGAGTTAGACGAAAGCTTATATTAGAATTGGCAAAATAGCACAATTCAACAAGAAACGTAACTTTTGACCCAGAGCTCAGTTTCCAATAACATACAATTGTTAGTGGTGTCCTGAGTCGGGGAAGCTAAAAAACCACTCCATTCGCTGATCTGAGCTTTCCCTGAGGAGATAGACCAAAGCTTACATCAGAATTAGCAAAAGAGCCTAATTCAGCCAGAAACGTAACTTTTGACCCAGAGCTCAGTTTCGAACAACATACAAAGTTTTGTAGTATCCTGAGTCGGGAAACCTAGAAAACCACTCCATTCGCTGATCTGAGCTTTCCCTGAGGAGATAGACGAAAGCTTATATTAGAATTGGCAAAAGAGCCTAATTCAGCCAGAAACGTAACTTTTGACTCAGAGCTCAGTTTCGAACAACATACAAAGTTTTGTAGTATCCTGAGTCGGGAAACCTAGAAAACCACTCCATTCGCTGATCTGAGCTTTCCCTGAGGAGTTAGACGAAAGCTTATATTAGAATTGGCAAAATAGCACAATTCAACAAGAAACGTAACTTTTGACCCAGAGCTCAGTTTCCAATAACATACAATTGTTAGTGGAGTCCTGAGTCGGGGAAGCTAAAAAACCACTCCATTCGCTTATCTGAGCTTTCACTGAGGAGTTAGACCAAAGCTTATATCAGAATTGGCAAAAGAGCCCAATTCAGCCAGAAATGTAACTTTTGACCCAGAGCTCAGTTTTGAAAAACATAAACACATTAATGGTGTCCAGAGTCGGGGAAGCTAAAAGACCACTCCATTCGAGGGTCTGCGCTTTCCCTGAGGAGTTAGACCAAAGCTTATATCAGATTTGGCAAAAGAGTGCAATTCAGCCAGAAACGTAACTTTTGACCCAGAGCTCAGTTTTGAATTACATACACATGTTAGTGGTGTCCTGAGTCGGGGAAGCTAAAAAACCACTCCATTCGCTGATCTGA
Source organism: Natrix helvetica (assembly GCF_964273705.1). Classification (NCBI taxonomy): domain Eukaryota; kingdom Metazoa; phylum Chordata; class Lepidosauria; order Squamata; family Natricidae; genus Natrix; species Natrix helvetica. Next base: position 4,340,903 of record NC_138559.1, on the reverse strand, counting down.
GCTTTCCCTAAGGAGTTAGACCAAAGCTTATATCAGATTTGGCAAAAGAGTGCAATTCAGCCAGAAACGTAACTTTTGACCCAGAGCTCAGTTTTGAATTACATACACATGTTAGTGGTGTCCTGAGTCGGGGAAGCTAAAAAACCACTCCATTCGCTGATCTGAGCTTTCCCTAAGGAGTTAGACCAAAGCTTATATCAGATTTGGCAAAAGAGTGCAATTCAGCCAGAAACGTAACTTTTGACCCAGAGCTCAGTTTTGAATTACATACACATGTTAGTGGTGTCCTGAGTCGGGGAAGCTAAAAAACCACTCCATTCACTGATCTGAGCTTTCCCTGAGGAGATAGACCAAAGCTTACATCAGAATTAGCAAAAGCTAATAACATACAATTGTTAGTGGAGTCCTGAGTCGGGGAAGCTAAAAAACCACTCCATTCGCTGATCTGAGCTTTCCCTGAGGAGTTAGACGAAAGCTTATATTAGAATTGGCAAAATAGCACAATTCAACAAGAAACGTAACTTTTGACCCAGAGCTCAGTTTCCAATAACATACAATTGTTAGTGGTGTCCTGAGTCGGGGAAGCTAAAAAACCACTCCATTCGCCTGATCTGAGCTTTCCCTGAGGAGATAGACCAAAGCTTACATCAGAATTAGCAAAAGAGCCTAATTCAGCCAGAAACGTAACTTTTGACCCAGAGCTCAGTTTCGAACAACATACAAAGTTTTGTAGTATCCTGAGTCGGGAAACCTAGAAAACCACTCCATTCGCTGATCTGAGCTTTCCCTGAGGAGATAGACGAAAGCTTATATTAGAATTGGCAAAAGAGCCTAATTCAGCCAGAAACGTAACTTTTGACTCAGAGCTCAGTTTCGAACAACATACAAAGTTTTGTAGTATCCTGAGTCGGGAAACCTAGAAAACCACTCCATTCGCTGATCTGAGCTTTCCCTGAGGAGTTAGACGAAAGCTTATATTAGAATTGGCAAAATAGCACAATTCAACAAGAAACGTAACTTTGACCCAGAGCTCAGTTTCCAATAACATACAATTGTTAGTGGAGTCCTGAGTCGGGGAAGCTAAAAAACCACTCCATTCGCTTATCTGAGCTTTCACTGAGGAGTTAGACCAAAGCTTATATCAGAATTGGCAAAAGAGCCCAATTCAGCCAGAAATGTAACTTTTGACCCAGAGCTCAGTTTTGAAAAACATAAACACATTAATGGTGTCCAGAGTCGGGGAAGCTAAAAGACCACTCCATTCGAGGGTCTGCGCTTTCCCTGAGGAGTTAGACCAAAGCTTATATCAGATTTGGCAAAAGAGTGCAATTCAGCCAGAAACGTAACTTTTGACCCAGAGCTCAGTTTTGAATTACATACACATGTTAGTGGTGTCCTGAGTCGGGGAAGCTAAAAAACCACTCCATTCGCTGATCTGAGCTTTCCCTAAGGAGTTAGACCAAAGCTTATATCAGATTTGGCAAAAGAGTGCAATTCAGCCAGAAACGTAACTTTTGACCCAGAGCTCAGTTTTGAATTACATACACATGTTAGTGGTGTCCTGAGTCGGGGAAGCTAAAAACCACTCCATTCGCTGATCTGAGCTTTCCCTAAGGAGTTAGACCAAAGCTTATATCAGATTTGGCAAAAGAGTGCAATTCAGCCAGAAACGTAACTTTTGACCCAGAGCTCAGTTTTGAATTACATACACATGTTAGTGGTGTCCTGAGTCGGGGAAGCTAAAAAACCACTCCATTCACTGATCTGAGCTTTCCCTGAGGAGATAGACCAAAGCTTACATCAGAATTAGCAAAAGCTAATAACATACAATTGTTAGTGGAGTCCTGAGTCGGGGAAGCTAAAAAACCACTCCATTCGCTTATCTGAGCTTTCACTGAGGAGTTAGACCAAAGCTTATATCAGAATTGGCAAAAGAGCCCAATTCAGCCAGAAATGTAACTTTTGACCCAGAGCTCAGTTTTGAAAAACATAAACACATTAATGGTGTCCAGAGTCGGGGAAGCTAAAAGACCACTCCATTCGAGGGTCTGCGCTTTCCCTGAGGAGTTAGACCAAAGCTTATATCAGATTTGGCAAAAGAGTGCAATTCAGCCAGAAACGTAACTTTTGACCAAGAGCTCAGTTTTGAATTACATACACATGTTAGTGGTGTCCTGAGTCGGGGAAGCTAAAAAACCACTCCATTCACTGATCTGAGCTTTCCCTGAGGAGATAGACCAAAGCTTACATCAGAATTAGCAAAAGAGCCTAATTCAGCCAGAAATGTAACTTTTGACCCAGAACACAGTTTCGAATAACATACACATATTACTGGTGTTCTGTCGGGGAAGGTAAAAAAAGCCACAGCATTCGCTGATATGAGCTTTCACTGAGGAGTTAGACCAAAGTTTATATCAGAATTAGCAAAAGAGCCTAATTCAGCCAGAAACGTAACTTTTGACCCAGAGCTCAGTTTCGAACAACATACAAAGTTTTGTAGTATCCTGAGTCGGGAAACCTAGAAAACCACTCCATTCGCTGATCTGAGCTTTCCCTGAGGAGTTAGACGAAAGCTTATATTAGAATTGGCAAAATAGCACAATTCAACAAGAAACGTAACTTTTGACCCAGAGCTCAGTTTCCAATAACATACAATTGTTAGTGGTGTCCTGAGTCGGGGAAGCTAAAAAACCACTCCATTCGCTGATCTGAGCTTTCCCTGAGGAGATAGACCAAAGCTTACATCAGAATTAGCAAAAGAGCCTAATTCAGCCAGAAACGTAACTTTTGACCCAGAGCTCAGTTTCGAACAACATACAAAGTTTTGTAGTATCCTGAGTCGGGAAACCTAGAAAACCACTCCATTCGCTGATCTGAGCTTTCCCTGAGGAGATAGACGAAAGCTTATATTAGAATTGGCAAAAGAGCCTAATTCAGCCAGAAACGTAACTTTTGACTCAGAGCTCAGTTTCGAACAACATACAAAGTTTTGTAGTATCCTGAGTCGGGAAACCTAGAAAACCACTCCATTCGCTGATCTGAGCTTTCCCTGAGGAGTTAGACGAAAGCTTATATTAGAATTGGCAAAATAGCACAATTCAACAAGAAACGTAACTTTTGACCCAGAGCTCAGTTTCCAATAACATACAATTGTTAGTGGAGTCCTGAGTCGGGGAAGCTAAAAAACCACTCCATTCGCTTATCTGAGCTTTCACTGAGGAGATAGACCAAAGCTTACATCAGAATTAGCAAAAGAGCCTAATTCAGCCAGAAACGTAACTTTTGACCCAGAGCTCAGTTTCGAACAACATACATATGTTAGTAGTGTCCTGAGTCGGGGAAGCTAAAAAAACCACTCCATTCGCTGATCTGAGCTTTCCCTAAGGAGTTAGACCAAAGCTTATATCAGATTTGGCAAAAGAGTGCAATTCAGCCAGAAACGTAACTTTTGACACAGAGCTCAGTTTCGAACAACATACATATGTTAGTGGAGTCCTGAGTCGGGGAAGCTAAAAAACCACTCCATTCGCTGATCTGAGCTTTCCCTGAGGAGTTAGACCAAAGCTTATATTAGAATTAACAAAATAGCACAATTCAGCCAGAAACGTAACTTTTGACCCAGAGCTCAGTTTCGAACAACATACATATGTTAGTGGTGTCCTGAGTCGGGGAAGCTAAAAAACCACTCCATTCGCTGATCTGAGCTTTCCCTAAGGAGTTAGACCAAAGCTTATATCAGATTTGGCAAAAGAGTGCAATTCAGCCAGAAACGTAACTTTTGACCCAGAGCTCAGTTTTGAATTACATACACATGTTACTGGTGTTCTGTCGGGGAAGGTAAAAAAAGCCACAGCATTCGCTGATATGAGCTTTCACTGAGGAGTTAGACCAAAGTTTATATCAGAATTAGCAAAAGAGCCTAATTCAGCCAGAAACGTAACTTTTGACCCAGAGCTCAGTTTTGAATTACATACACATGTTAGTGGTGTCCTGAGTCGGGGAAGCTAAAAAACCACTCCATTCACTGATCTGAGCTTTCCCTGAGGAGATAGACCAAAGCTTACATCAGAATTAGCAAAAGCTAATAACATACAATTGTTAGTGGAGTCCTGAGTCGGGGAAGCTAAAAAACCACTCCATTCGCTGATCTGAGCTTTCCCTGAGGAGTTAGACGAAAGCTTATATTAGAATTGGCAAAATAGCACAATTCAACAAGAAACGTAACTTTTGACCCAGAGCTCAGTTTCCAATAACATACAATTGTTAGTGGTGTCCTGAGTCGGGGAAGCTAAAAAACCACTCCATTCGCTGATCTGAGCTTTCCCTGAGGAGATAGACCAAAGCTTACATCAGAATTAGCAAAAGAGCCTAATTCAGCCAGAAACGTAACTTTTGACCCAGAGCTCAGTTTCGAACAACATACAAAGTTTTGTAGTATCCTGAGTCGGGAAACCTAGAAAACCACTCCATTCGCTGATCTGAGCTTTCCCTGAGGAGATAGACGAAAGCTTATATTAGAATTGGCAAAAGAGCCTAATTCATCCAGAAACGTAACTTTTGACTCAGAGCTCAGTTTCGAACAACATACAAAGTTTTGTAGTATCCTGAGTCGGGAAACCTAGAAAACCACTCCATTCGCTGATCTGAGCTTTCCCTGAGGAGTTAGACGAAAGCTTATATTAGAATTGGCAAAATAGCACAATTCAACAAGAAACGTAACTTTTGACCCAGAGCTCAGTTTCCAATAACATACAATTGTTAGTGGAGTCCTGAGTCGGGGAAGCTAAAAAACCACTCCATTCGCTTATCTGAGCTTTCACTGAGGAGTTAGACCAAAGCTTATATCAGAATTGGCAAAAGAGCCCAATTCAGCCAGAAATGTAACTTTTGACCCAGAGCTCAGTTTTGAAAAACATAAACACATTAATGGTGTCCAGAGTCGGGGAAGCTAAAAGACCACTCCATTCGAGGGTCTGCGCTTTCCCTGAGGAGTTAGACCAAAGCTTATATCAGATTTGGCAAAAGAGTGCAATTCAGCCAGAAACGTAACTTTTGACCCAGAGCTCAGTTTTGAATTACATACACATGTTAGTGGTGTCCTGAGTCGGGGAAGCTAAAAAACCACTCCATTCGCTGATCTGAGCTTTCCCTAAGGAGTTAGACCAAAGCTTATATCAGATTTGGCAAAAGAGTGCAATTCAGCCAGAAACGTAACTTTTGACCCAGAGCTCAGTTTTGAATTACATACACATGTTAGTGGTGTCCTGAGTCGGGGAAGCTAAAAAACCACTCCATTCGCTGATCTGAGCTTTCCCTAAGGAGTTAGACCAAAGCTTATATCAGATTTGGCAAAAGAGTGCAATTCAGCCAGAAACGTAACTTTTGACCCAGAGCTCAGTTTTGAATTACATACACATGTTAGTGGTGTCCTGAGTCGGGGAAGCTAAAAAACCACTCCATTCACTGATCTGAGCTTTCCCTGAGGAGATAGACCAAAGCTTACATCAGAATTAGCAAAAGCTAATAACATACAATTGTTAGTGGAGTCCTGAGTCGGGGAAGCTAAAAAACCACTCCATTCGCTTATCTGAGCTTTCACTGAGGAGTTAGACCAAAGCTTATATCAGAATTGGCAAAAGAGCCCAATTCAGCCAGAAATGTAACTTTTGACCCAGAGCTCAGTTTTGAAAAACATAAATACATTAATGGTTTCCAGAGTCGGGGAAGCTAAAAGACCACTCCATTCGAGGGTCTGCGCTTTCCCTGAGGAGTTAGACCAAAGCTTATATCAGATTTGGCAAAAGAGTGCAATTCAGCCAGAAACGTAACTTTTGACCAAGAGCTCAGTTTTGAATTACATACACATGTTAGTGGTGTCCTGAGTCGGGGAAGCTAAAAAACCACTCCATTCACTGATCTGAGCTTTCCCTGAGGAGATAGACCAAAGCTTACATCAGAATTAGCAAAAGAGCCTAATTCAGCCAGAAATGTAACTTTTGACCCAGAACACAGTTTCGAATAACATACACATATTACTGGTGTTCTGTCGGGGAAGGTAAAAAAAGCCACAGCATTCGCTGATATGAGCTTTCACTGAGGAGTTAGACCAAAGTTTATATCAGAATTAGCAAAAGAGCCTAATTCAGCCAGAAACGTAACTTTTGACCCAGAGCTCAGTTTCGAACAACATACAAAGTTTTGTAGTATCCTGAGTCGGGAAACCTAGAAAACCACTCCATTCGCTGATCTGAGCTTTCCCTGAGGAGTTAGACGAAAGCTTATATTAGAATTGGCAAAATAGCTCAATTCAACAAGAAACGTAACTTTTGACCCAGAGCTCAGTTTCCAATAACATACAATTGTTAGTGGTGTCCTGAGTCGGGGAAGCTAAAAAACCACTCCATTCGCTGATCTGAGCTTTCCCTGAGGAGATAGACCAAAGCTTACATCAGAATTAGCAAAAGAGCCTAATTCAGCCAGAAACGTAACTTTTGACCCAGAGCTCAGTTTCGAACAACATACAAAGTTTTGTAGTATCCTGAGTCGGGAAACCTAGAAAACCACTCCATTCGCTGATCTGAGCTTTCCCTGAGGAGATAGACGAAAGCTTATATTAGAATTGGCAAAAGAGCCTAATTCAGCCAGAAACGTAACTTTTGACTCAGAGCTCAGTTTCGAACAACATACAAAGTTTTGTAGTATCCTGAGTCGGGAAACCTAGAAAACCACTCCATTCGCTGATCTGAGCTTTCCCTGAGGAGTTAGACGAAAGCTTATATTAGAATTGGCAAAATAGCACAATTCAACAAGAAACGTAACTTTTGACCCAGAGCTCAGTTTCCAATAACATACAATTGTTAGTGGAGTCCTGAGTCGGGGAAGCTAAAAAACCACTCCATTCGCTTATCTGAGCTTTCACTGAGGAGATAGACCAAAGCTTACATCAGAATTAGCAAAAGAGCCTAATTCAGCCAGAAACGTAACTTTTGACCCAGAGCTCAGTTTCGAACAACATACATATGTTAGTAGTGTCCTGAGTCGGGGAAGCTAAAAAAACCACTCCATTCGCTGATCTGAGCTTTCCCTAAGGAGTTAGACCAAAGCTTATATCAGATTTGGCAAAAGAGTGCAATTCAGCCAGAAACGTAACTTTTGACACAGAGCTCAGTTTCGAACAACATACATATGTTAGTGGAGTCCTGAGTCGGGGAAGCTAAAAAACCACTCCATTCGCTGATCTGAGCTTTCCCTGAGGAGTTAGACCAAAGCTTATATTAGAATTAACAAAATAGCACAATTCAGCCAGAAACGTAACTTTTGACCCAGAGCTCAGTTTCGAACAACATACATATGTTAGTGGTGTCCTGAGTCGGGGAAGCTAAAAAACCACTCCATTCGCTGATCTGAGCTTTCCCTAAGGAGTTAGACCAAAGCTTATATCAGATTTGGCAAAAGAGTGCAATTCAGCCAGAAACGTAACTTTTGACCCAGAGCTCAGTTTTGAATTACATACACATGTTACTGGTGTTCTGTCGGGGAAGGTAAAAAAAGCCACAGCATTCGCTGATATGAGCTTTCACTGAGGAGTTAGACCAAAGTTTATATCAGAATTAGCAAAAGAGCCTAATTCAGCCAGAAACGTAACTTTTGACCCAGAGCTCAGTTTCGAACAACATACAAAGTTTTGTAGTATCCTGAGTCGGGAAACCTAGAAAACCACTCCATTCGCTGATCTGAGCTTTCCCTGAGGAGATAGACGAAAGCTTATATTAGAATTGGCAAAAGAGCCTAATTCAGCCAGAAACGTAACTTTTGACCCACAACGCAGTTTCGAATAACATAAACACGTTAATGGTGACCAGAGTCGAGGAAGCTAAAAGACCACTCCATTCGAGGATCTGCGCTTTCCCTGAGGAGTTAGACCAAAGCTTATATCAGATTTGGCAAAAGAGTGCAATTCAGCCAGAAACGTAACTTTTGACCCAGAGCTCAGTTTTGAATTACATACACATGTTAGTGGTGTCCTGAGTCGGGGAAGCTAAAAAACCACTCCATTCGCTGATCTGAGCTTTCCCTGAGGAGATAGACCAAAGCTTATATTAGAATTGGCAAAAGAGCCTAATTCAGCCAGAAACGTAACTTTTGACTCAGAGCTCAGTTTCGAACAACATACAAAGTTTTGTAGTATCCTGAGTTGGGAAACCTAGAAAACCACTCCATTCGCTGATCTGAGCTTTCACTGAGGAGTTAGACGAAAGCTTATATTAGAATTGGCAAAATAGCACAATTCAACAAGAAACGTAACTTTTGACCCAGAGCTCAGTTTCCAATAACATACAATTGTTATTGGAGTCCTGAGTCGGGGAAGCTAAAAAACCACTCCATTCGCTTATCTGAGCTTTCCCTAAGGAGTTAGGCCAAAGCTTATATCAGATTTGGCAAAGGAGTGCAATTCAGCCAGAAACGTAACTTTTGACCCAGAGCTCAGTTTTGAATTACATACATATGTTAGTGGTGTCCTGAGTCGGGGAAGCTAAAAAACCACTCCATTCGCTGATCTGAGCTTTCCCTGAGGAGATAGACCAAAGCTTACATCAGAATTAGCAAAAGAGCCTAATTCAGCCAGAAATGTAACTTTTGACCCAGAACACAGTTTCGAATAACATACACATGTTACTGGTGTTCTGTCGGGGAAGGTAAAAAAAGCCACAGCATTCGCTGATATGAGCTTTCGCTGAGGAGTTAGACCAAAGTTTATATCAGAATTAGCAAAAGAGCCTAATTCAGCCAGAAACGTAACTTTTGACCCAGAGCTCAGTTTCGAACAACATACAAAGTTTTGTAGTATCCTGAGTCGGGAAACCTAGAAAACCACTCCATTCGCTGATCTGAGCTTTCCCTGAGGAGATAGACGAAAGCTTATATTAGAATTGGCAAAAGAGCCTAATTCAGCCAGAAACGTAACTTTTGACTCAGAGCTCAGTTTCGAACAACATACAAAGTTTTGTAGTATCCTGAGTCGGGAAACCTAGAAAACCACTCCATTCGCTGATCTGAGCTTTCCCTGAGGAGTTAGACGAAAGCTTATATTAGAATTGGCAAAATAGCACAATTCAACAAGAAACGTAACTTTTGACCCAGAGCTCAGTTTCCAATAACATACAATTGTTAGTGGAGTCCTGAGTCGGGGAAGCTAAAAAACCACTCCATTCGCTTATCTGAGCTTTCACTGAGGAGTTAGACCAAAGCTTATATCAGAATTGGCAAAAGAGCCCAATTCAGCCAGAAATGTAACTTTTGACCCAGAGCTCAGTTTTGAAAAACATAAACACATTAATGGTGTCCAGAGTCGAGGAAGCTAAAAGACCACTCCATTCGAGGGTCTGCGCTTTCCCTGAGGAGTTAGACCAAAGCTTATATCAGATTTGGCAAAAGAGTGGAATTCAGCCAGAAACGTAACTTTTGACCCAGAGGTCAGTTTTGAATTACATACACATGTTAGTGGTGTCCTGAGTCGGGGAAGCTAAAAAACCACTCCATTCGCTGATCTGAGCTTTCCCTAAGGAGTTAGACGAAAGCTTATATTAGAATTGGCAAAATAGCACAATTCAACAAGAAACGTAACTTTTGACCCAGAGCTCAGTTTCCAATAACATACAATTGTTAGTGGAGTCCTGAGTCGGGGAAGCTAAAAAACCACTCCATTCGCTTATCTGAGCTTTCACTGAGGAGTTAGACCAAAGCTTATATCAGAATTGGCAAAAGAGCCCAATTCAGCCAGAAATGTAACTTTTGACCCAGAACACAGTTTCAAATAACATACACATGTTACTGGTGTTCTGTCGGGGAAGGTAAAAAAAGCCAAACCATTCGCTGATATGAGCTTTCACTGAGGAGTTAGACCAAAGCTTATATCAGATTTGGCAAAAGAGTGCAATTCAGCCAGAAACGTAACTTTTGACCCACAACGCAGTTTCGAATAACATAAACACGTTAATGGTGTCCTGAGTCGGGGAAGCTAAAAAACCACTCCATTCGCTGATCTGAGCTTTCCCTGAGGAGATAGACGAAAGCTTATATTAGAATTGGCAAAAGAGCCTAATTCAGCCAGAAACGTAACTTTTGACTCAGAGCTCAGTTTCGAACAACATACAAAGTTTTGTAGTATCCTGAGTTGGGAAACCTAGAAAACCACTCCATTCGCTGATCTGAGCTTTCCCTGAGGAGATAGACGAAAGCTTATATTACAATTGGCAAAAGAGCCTAATTCAGCCAGAAACGTAACTTTTGACCCACAACGCAGTTTCGAATAACATAAATACGTTAATGGTGACCAGAGTCGAGGAAGCTAAAAGACCACTCCATTCGAGGATCTGCGCTTTCCCTGAGGAGTTAGACCAAAGCTTATATCAGATTTGGCAAAAGAGTGCAATTCAGCCAGAAACGTAACTTTTGACCCAGAGCTCAGTTTTGAATTACATACACGTTAGTGGTGTCCTGAGTCGGGGAAGCTAAAAAACCACTCCATTCGCTGATCTGAGCTTTCCCTGAGGAGATAGACCAAAGCTTACATCAGAATTAGCAAAAGAGCCTAATTCAGCCAGAAACGTAACTTTTGACCCAGAGCTCAGTTTCGAACAACATACATATGTCAGTGGTGTCCTGAGTCGGGGAAGCTAAAAAAACCACTCCATTCGCTGATCTGAGCTTTCCCTAAGGAGTTAGACCAAAGCTTATATCAGATTTGGCAAAAGAGTGCAATTCAGCCAGAAACGTAACTTTTGACACAGAGCTCAGTTTCGAACAACATACATATGTTAGTGGAGTCCTGAGTCGGGGAAGCTAAAAAAACCACTCCATTCGCTGATCTGAGCTTTCCCTAAGGAGTTAGACCAAAGCTTATATCAGATTTGGCAAAAGAGTGCAATTCAGCCAGAAACGTAACTTTTGACCCAGAGCTCAGTTTCCAATAACATACAATTGTTAGTGGAGTCCTGAGTCGGGGAAGCTAAAAAACCACTCCATTCGCTTATCTGAGCTTTCACTGAGGAGTTAGACCAAAGCTTATATCAGAATTGGCAAAAGAGCCCAATTCAGCCAGAAATGTAACTTTTGACCCAGAGCTCAGTTTTGAAAAACATAAACACATTAATGGTGTCCAGAGTCGAGGAAGCTAAAAGACCACTCCATTCGAGGATCTGCGCTTTCCCTGAGGAGTTAGACCAAAGCTTATATCAGATTTGGCAAAAGAGTGCAATTCAGCCAGAAACGTAACTTTTGACCCAGAGCTCAGTTTTGAATTACATACACATGTTAGTGGTGTCCTGAGTCGGGGAAGCTAAAAAACCACTCCATTCGCTGATCTGAGCTTTCCCTGAGGAGATAGACCAAAGCTTACATCAGAATTAGCAAAAGAGCCTAATTCAGCCAGAAACGTAACTTTTGACCCAGAGCTCAGTTTCGAACAACATACATATGTTAGTAGTGTCCTGAGTCGGGGAAGCTAAAAAAACCACTCCATTCGCTGATCTGAGCTTTCCCTAAGGAGTTAGACCAAAGCTTATATCAGATTTGGCAAAAGAGTGCAATTCAGCCAGAAACGTAACTTTTGACACACAGCTCAGTTTCGAACAACATACATATGTTAGTGGAGTCCTGAGTCGGGGAAGCTAAAAAACCACTCCATTCGCTGATCTGAGCTTTCCCTGAGGAGTTAGACCAAAGCTTATATTAGAATTAACAAAATAGCACAATTCAGCCAGAAACGTAACTTTTGACCCAGAGCTCAGTTTCGAACAACATACATATGTTACTGGTGTTCTGTCGGGGAAGGTAAAAAAAGCCACAGCATTCGCTGATATGAGCTTTCACTGAGGACTTAGACCAAAGTTTATATCAGAATTAGCAAAAGAGCCTAATTCAGCCAGAAACGTAACTTTTGACCCAGAGCTCAGTTTCGAACAACATACAAAGTTTTGTAGTATCCTGAGTCGGGAAACCTAGAAAACCACTCCATTCGCTGATCTGAGCTTTCCCTGAGGAGATAGACGAAAGCTTATATTAGAATTGGCAAAAGAGCCTAATTCAGCCAGAAACGTAACTTTTGACCCACAACGCAGTTTCGAATAACATAAACACGTTAATGGTGACCAGAGTCGAGGAAGCTAAAAGACCACTCCATTCGAGGATCTGCGCTTTCCCTGAGGAGTTAGACCAAAGCTTATATCAGATTTGGCAAAAGAGTGCAATTCAGCCAGAAACGTAACTTTTGACCCAGAGCTCAGTTTTGAATTACATACACATGTTAGTGGTGTCCTGAGTCGGGGAAGCTAAAAAACCACTCCATTCGCTGATCTGAGCTTTCCCTGAGGAGATAGACCAAAGCTTACATCAGAATTAGCAAAAGAGCCTAATTCAGCAAGAAATGTAACTTTTGACCCAGAACACAGTTTCAAATAACATACACATGTTACTGGTGTTCTGTCGGGGAAGGTAAAAAAAGCCAAACCATTCGCTGATATGAGCTTTCACTGAGGAGTTAGACCAAAGCTTATATCAGATTTGGCAAAAGAGTGCAATTCAGCCAGAAACGTAACTTTTGACCCACAACGCAGTTTCGAATAACATAAACACGTTAATGGTGTCCTGAGTCGGGGAAGCTAAAAAACCACTCCATTCGCTGATCTGAGCTTTCCCTGAGGAGATAGACGAAAGCTTATATTAGAATTGGCAAAAGAGCCTAATTCAGCCAGAAACGTAACTTTTGACTCAGAGCTCAGTTTCGAACAACATACAAAGTTTTGTAGTATCCTGAGTTGGGAAACCTAGAAAACCACTCCATTCGCTGATCTGAGCTTTCCCTGAGGAGATAGACGAAAGCTTATATTACAATTGGCAAAAGAGCCTAATTCAGCCAGAAACGTAACTTTTGACCCACAACGCAGTTTCGAATAACATAAATACGTTAATGGTGACCAGAGTCGAGGAAGCTAAAAGACCACTCCATTCGAGGATCTGCGCTTTCCCTGAGGAGTTAGACCAAAGCTTATATCAGATTTGGCAAAAGAGTGCAATTCAGCCAGAAACGTAACTTTTGACCCAGAGCTCAGTTTTGAATTACATACACGTTAGTGGTGTCCTGAGTCGGGGAAGCTAAAAAACCACTCCATTCGCTGATCTGAGCTTTCCCTGAGGAGATAGACCAAAGCTTACATCAGAATTAGCAAAAGAGCCTAATTCAGCCAGAAACGTAACTTTTGACCCAGAGCTCAGTTTCGAACAACATACATATGTCAGTGGTGTCCTGAGTCGGGGAAGCTAAAAAAACCACTCCATTCGCTGATCTGAGCTTTCCCTAAGGAGTTAGACCAAAGCTTATATCAGATTTGGCAAAAGAGTGCAATTCAGCCAGAAACGTAACTTTTGACACAGAGCTCAGTTTCGAACAACATACATATGTTAGTGGAGTCCTGAGTCGGGGAAGCTAAAAAACCACTCCATTCGCTGATCTGAGCTTTCCCTGAGGAGTTAGACCAAAGCTTATATTAGAATTAACAAAATAGCACAATTCAGCCAGAAACGTAACTTTTGACCCAGAGCTCAGTTTCGAACAACATACATATGTTACTGGTGTTCTGTCGGGGAAGGTAAAAAAAGCCACAGCATTCGCTGATCTGAGCTTTCCCTGAGGAGATAGACGAAAGCTTATATTAGAATTGGCAAAAGAGCCTAATTCAGCCAGAAACGTAACTTTTGACCCACAACGCAGTTTCGAATAACATAAACACGTTAATGGTGACCAGAGTCGAGGAAGCTAAAAGACCACTCCATTCGCTGATCTGAGCTTTCCCTGAGGAGATAGACGAAAGCTTATATTAGAATTGGCAAAATAGCACAATTCAACAAGAAACGTAACTTTTGACCCAGAGCTCAGTTTCGAACAACATACATATGTTAGTGGTGTCCTGAGTCGGGGAAGCTAAAAAACCACTCCATTCGCTGATCTGAGCTTTCCCTAAGGAGTTAGACCAAAGCTTATATCAGATTTGGCAAAAGAGTGCAATTCAGCCAGAAACGTAACTTTTGACACAGAGCTCAGTTTCGAACAACATACATATGTTAGTGGAGTCCTGAGTCGGGGAAGCTAAAAAACCACTCCATTCGCTGATCTGAGCTTTCCCTGAGGAGATAGACGAAAGCTTATATTAGAATTGGCAAAATAGCACAATTCAACAAGAAACGTAACTTTTGACCCAGAGCTCAGTTTCCAATAACATACAATTGTTAGTGGAGTCCTGAGTCGGGGAAGCTAAAAAACCACTCCATTCGCTTATCTGAGCTTTCACTGAGGAGTTAGACCAAAGCTTATATCAGAATTGGCAAAAGAGCCCAATTCAGCCAGAAATGTAACTTTTGACCCAGAGCTCAGTTTTGAAAAACATAAACACATTAATGGTGTCCAGAGTCGAGGAAGCTAAAAGACCACTCCATTCGAGGATCTGCGCTTTCCCTGAGGAGTTAGACCAAAGCTTATATCAGATTTGGCAAAAGAGTACAATTCAGCCAGAAACGTAACTTTTGACCCAGAGCTCAGTTTTGAATTACATACACATGTTAGTGGTGTCCTGAGTCGGGGAAGCTAAAAAACCACTCCATTCGCTGATCTGAGCTTTCCCTGAGGAGATAGACCAAAGCTTACATCAGAATTAGCAAAAGAGCCTAATTCAGCCAGAAACGTAACTTTTGACCCAGAGCTCAGTTTCGAACAACATACATATGTTAGTGGTGTCCTGAGTCGGGGAAGCTAAAAAAACCACTCCATTCGCTGATCTGAGCTTTCCCTAAGGAGTTAGACCAAAGCTTATATCAGATTTGGCAAAAGAGTGCAATTCAGCCAGAAACGTAACTTTTGACCCAGAGCTCAGTTTCGAACAACATACAAAGTTTTGTAGTATCCTGAGTCGGGAAACCTAGAAAACCACTCCATTCGCTGATCTGAGCTTTCCCTGAGGAATTAGACGAAAGCTTATATTAGAATTGGCAAAATAGCACAATTCAACAAGAAACGTAACTTTTGACCCAGAGCTCAGGTTCCAATAACATACAATTGTTAGTGGAGTCCTGAGTCGGGGAAGCTAAAAAACCACTCCATTCGCTTATCTGAGCTTTCACTGAGGAGTTAGACCAAAGCTTATATCAGAATTGGCAAAAGAGCCCAATTCAGCCAGAAATGTAACTTTTGACCCAGAGCTCAGTTTTGAAAAACATAAACACATTAATGGTGTCCAGAGTCGAGGAAGCTAAAAGACCACTCCATTCGAGGGTCTGCGCTTTCCCTGAGGAGTTAGACCAAAGCTTATATCAGATTTGGCAAAAGAGTGCAATTCAGCCAGAAACGTAACTTTTGACCCAGAGCTCAGTTTCGAACAACATACATATGTTAGTGGTGTCCTGAGTCGGGGAAGCTAAAAAACCACTCCATTCGCTGATCTGAGCTTTCCCTAAGGAGTTAGACCAAAGCTTATATCAGATTTGGCAAAAGAGTGCAATTCAGCCAGAAACGTAACTTTTGACCCAGAGCTCAGTTTTGAATTGCATACACATGTTAGTGGTGTCCTGGGTCGGGGAAGCTAAAAAACCACTCCATTCGCTGATCTGAGCTTTCCCTGAGGAGATAGACCAAAGCTTACATCAGAATTAGCAAAAGAGCCTAATTCAGCCAGAAATGTAACTTTTGACCCAGAACACAGTTTCGAATAACATACACATATTACTGGTGTTCTGTCGGGGAAGGTAAAAAAAGCCACAGCATTCGCTGATATGAGCTTTCACTGAGGAGTTAGACCAAAGTTTATATCAGAATTAGCAAAAGAGCCTAATTCAGCCAGAAACGTAACTTTTGACCCAGAGCTCAGTTTCCAACAACATACAAAGTTTTGTAGTATCCTGAGTCGGGAAACCTAGAAAACCACTCCATTCGCTGATCTGAGCTTTCCCTGAGGAGTTAGACGAAAGCTTATATTAGAATTGGCAAAATAGCACAATTCAACAAGAAACGTAACTTTTGACCCAGAGCTCAGTTTCCAATAACATACAATTGTTAGTGGAGTCCTGAGTCGGGGAAGCTAAAAAACCACTCCATTCGCTTATCTGAGCTTTCACTGAGGAGTTAGACCAAAGCTTATATCAGAATTGGCAAAAGAGCCCAATTCAGCCAGAAATGTAACTTTTGACCCAGAGCTCAGTTTTGAAAAACATAAACACATTAATGGTGTCCTGAGTCGGGGAAGCTAAAAGACCACTCCATTCGAGGGTCTGCGCTTTCCCTGAGGAGTTAGACCAAAGCTTATATCAGATTTGGCAAAAGAGTGCAATTCAGCCAGAAACGTAACTTTTGACCCAGAGCTCAGTTTTGAATTACATACACATGTTAGTGGTGTCCTGAGTCGGGGAAGCTAAAAAACCACTCCATTCGCTGATCTGAGCTTTCCCTGAGGAGATAGACCAAAGCTTACATCAGAATTAGCAAAAGAGCCTAATTCAGCAAGAAATGTAACTTTTGACCCAGAACACAGTTTCAAATAACATACACATGTTACTGGTGTTCTGTCGGGGAAGGTAAAAAAAGCCAAACCATTCGCTGATATGAGCTTTCACTGAGGAGTTAGACCAAAGCTTATATCAGATTTGGCAAAAGAGTGCAATTCAGCCAGAAACGTAACTTTTGACCCACAACGCAGTTTCGAATAACATAAACACGTTAATGGTGTCCTGAGTCGGGGAAGCTAAAAAACCACTCCATTCGCTGATCTGAGTTTCCCTGAGGAGATAGACGAAAGCTTATATTAGAATTGGCAAAATAGCACAATTCAACAAGAAACGTAACTTTTGACCCAGAGCTCAGTTTCCAATAACATACAATTGTTAGTGGAGTCCTGAGTCGGGGAAGCTAAAAAACCACTCCATTCGCTTATCTGAGCTTTCACTGAGGAGTTAGACCAAAGCTTATATCAGAATTGGCAAAAGAGCCCAATTCAGCCAGAAATGTAACTTTTGACCCACAACGCAGTTTCGAATAACATAAACACGTTAATGGTGTCCAGAGTCGAGGAAGCTAAAAGACCACTCCATTCGAGGATCTGCGCTTTCCCTGAGGAGTTAGACCAAAGCTTATATCAGATTTGGCAAAAGAGTGCAATTCAGCCAGAAACGTAACTTTTGACCCAGAGCTCAGTTTTGAATTACATACACATGTTAGTGGTGTCCTGAGTCGGGGAAGCTAAAAAACCACTCCATTCGCTGATCTGAGCTTTCCCTGAGGAGATAGACCAAAGCTTACATCAGAATTAGCAAAAGAGCCTAATTCAGCCAGAAACGTAACTTTTGACCCAGAGCTCAGTTTCGAACAACATATATATGTCAGTGGTGTCCTGAGTCGGGGAAGCTAAAAAAACCACTCCATTCGCTGATCTGAGCTTTCCCTAAGGAGTTAGACCAAAGCTTATATCAGATTTGGCAAAAGAGTGCAATTCAGCCAGAAACATAACTTTTGACACAGAGCTCAGTTTCGAACAACATACATATGTTAGTGGAGTCCTGAGTCGGGGAAGCTAAAAAACCACTCCATTCGCTGATCTGAGCTTTCCCTGAGGAGTTAGACCAAACCTTATATTAGAATTAACAAAATAGCACAATTCAGCCAGAAACGTAACTTTTGACCCAGAGCTCAGTTTCGAACAACATACATATGTTAGTGGTGTCCTGAGTCGGGGAAGCTAAAAAACCACTCCATTCGCTGATCTGAGCTTTCCCTAAGGAGTTAGACCAAAGCTTATATCAGATTTGGCAAAAGAGTGCAATTCAGCCAGAAACGTAACTTTTGACCCAGAGCTCAGTTTTGAATTACATACACATGTTAGTGGTGTCCTGAGTCGGGGAAGCTAAAAAACCACTCCATTCGCTGATCTGAGCTTTCCCTGAGGAGATAGACCAAAGCTTACATCAGAATTAGCAAAAGAGCCTAATTCAGCCAGAAATGTAACTTTTGACCCAGAACACAGTTTCGAATAACATACACATGTTACTGGTGTTCTGTCGGGGAAGGTAAAAAAAGCCACAGCATTCGCTGATATGAGCTTTCACTGAGGAGTTAGACCAAAACTTATATCAGAATTAGCAAAAGAGCCTAATTCAGCCAGAAACGTAACTTTTGACCCAGAGCTCAGTTTCGAACAACATACAAAGTTTTGTAGTATCCTGAGTCGGGAAACCTAGAAAACCACTCCATTCGCTGATCTGAGCTTTCCCTGAGGAGTTAGACGAAAGCTTATATTAGAATTGGCAAAATAGCACAATTCAACAAGAAACGTAACTTTTGACCCAGAGCTCAGTTTCCAATAACATACAATTGTTAGTGGAGTCCTGAGTCGGGGAAGATAAAAAACCACTCCATTCGCTGATCTGAGCTTTCACTGAGGAGTTAGACCAAAGCTTACATCAGAATTAGCAAAAGAGCCTAATTCAGCCAGAAACGTAACTTTTGACCCAGAGCTCAGTTTCGAACAACATACATATGTTAGTGGTGTCCTGAGTCGGGGAAGCTAAAAAAACCACTCCATTCACTGATCTGAGCTTTCCCTAAGGAGTTAGACCAAAGCTTATATCAGATTTGGCAAAAGAGTGCAATTCAGCCAGAAACGTAGCTTTTGACACAGAGCTCAGTTTCGAACAACATACATATGTTAGTGGAGTCCTGAGTCGGGGAAGCTAAAAAACCACTCCATTCGCTGATCTGAGCTTTCCCTGAGGTGTTAGACCAAAGCTTATATTAGAATTAACAAAATAGCACAATTCAGCCAGAAACGTAACTTTTGACCCAGAGCTCAGTTTCGAACAACATACATATGTTAGTGGTGTCCTGAGTCGGGGAAGCTAAAAAACCACTCCATTCGCTGATCTGAGCTTTCCCTAAGGAGTTAGACCAAAGCTTATATCAGATTTGGCAAAAGAGTGCAATTCAGCCAGAAACGTAACTTTTGACCCAGAGCTCAGTTTTGAATTACATACTCATCTTAGTGGTGTCCTGAGTCGGGGAAGCTAAAAAACCACTCCATTCGCTGATCTGAGCTTTCCCTGAGGAGATAGACCAAAGCTTACATCAGAATTAGCAAAAGAGCATAATTCAGCCAGAAATGTAACTTTTGACCCAGAACACAGTTTCGAATAACATACACATGTTACTGGTGTTCTGTCGGGGAAGGTAAAAAAAGCCACAGCATTCGCTGATATGAGCTTTCACTGAGGAGTTAGACCAAAGCTTATATCAGAATTAGCAAAAGAGCCTAATTCAGTCAGAAACGTAACTTTTGACCCAGAGCTCAGTTTCGAACAACATACAAAGTTTTGTAGTATCCTGAGTCGGGAAACCTAGAAAACCACTCCATTCGCTGATCTGAGCTTTCCCTGAGGAGTTAGACGAAAGCTTATATTAGAATTGGCAAAATAGCACAATTCAACAAGAAACGTAACTTTTGACCCAGAGCTCAGTTTCGAATAACATACACATGTTACTGGTGTTCTGTCGGGGAAGGTAAAAAAAGCCACAGCATTCGCTGATATGAGCTTTCACTGAGGAGTTAGACCAAAGCTTATATCAGAATTAGCAAAAGAGCCTAATTCAGTCAGAAACGTAACTTTTGACCCAGAGCTCAGTTTCGAACAACATACAAAGTTTTGTAGTATCCTGAGTCGGGAAACCTAGAAAACCACTCCATTCGCTGATCTGAGCTTTCCCTGAGGAGTTAGACGAAAGCTTATATTAGAATTGGCAAAATAGCACAATTCAACAAGAAACGTAACTTTTGACCCAGAGCTCAGTTTCCAATAACATACAATTGTTAGTGGAGTCCTGAGTCGGAGAAGCTAAAAAACCACTCCATTCGCTGATCTGAGCTTTCCCTAAGGAGTTAGACCAAAGCTTATATCAGATTTGGCAAAAGAGTGCAATTCAGCCAGAAACGTAACTTTTGACCCACAATGCAGTTTCGAATAACATAAACACGTTAATGGTGTCCTGAGTCGGGGAAGCTAAAAAACCACTCCATTCGCTGATCTGAGCTTTCCCTGAGATAGACCAAAGCTTACATCAGAATTAGCAAAAGAGCCTAATTCAGCAAGAAATGTAACTTTTGACCCAGAACACAGTTTCAAATAACATACACATGTTACTGGTGTTCTGTCGGGGAAGGTAAAAAAAGCCACAGCATTCGCTGATATGAGCTTTCACTGAGGAGTTAGACCAAAGTTTATATCAGATTTGGCAAAAGAGTGCAATTCAGCCAGAAACGTAACTTTTGACCCAGAGCTCAGTTTTGAATTACATACACATGTTAGTGGTGTCCTGAGTCGGGGAAGCTAAAAAACCACTCCATTCGCTGATCTGAGCTTTCCCTGAGGAGATAGACCAAAGCTTACATCAGAATTAGCAAAAGAGCCTAATTCAGCCAGAAACGTAACTTTTGACCCAGAGCTCAGTTTCGAACAACATACATATGTTAGTGGTGTCCTGAGTCGGGGAAGCTAAAAAAACCACTCCATTCGCTGATCTGAGCTTTCCCTAAGGAGTTAGACCAAAGCTTATATCAGATTTGGCAAAATAGTGCAATTCAGCCAGAAACGTAACTTTTGACCCAGAGCTCAGTTTCGAACAACATACATATGTTAGTGGTGTCCTGAGTCGGGGAAGCTAAAAAAACCACTCCATTCGCTGATCTGAGCTTTCCCTGAGGAGATAGACCAAAGCTTACATCAGAATTAGCAAAAGAGCCTAATTCAGCCAGAAACGTAACTTTTGACCCAGAGCTCAGTTTCGAACAACATACATATGTTAGTGGTGTCCTGAGTCGGGGAAGCTAAAAAAACCACTCCATTCGCTGATCTGAGCTTTCCCTAAGGAGTTAGACCAAAGCTTATATCAGATTTGGCAAAAGAGTGCAATTCAGCCAGAAACGTAACTTTTGACCCAGAGCTCAGTTTCGAACAACATACATATGTTAGTGGTGTCCTGAGTCGGGGAAGCTAAAAAACCACTCCATTCGCTGATCTGAGCTTTCCCTAAGGAGTTAGACCAAAGCTTATATCAGATTTGGCAAAAGAGTGCAATTCAGCCAGAAACGTAACTTTTGACCCAGAGCTCAGTTTTGAATTACATACACATGTTAGTGGTGTCCTGAGTCGGGGAAGCTAAAAAACCACTCCATTCGCTGATCTGAGCTTTCCCTGAGGAGATAGACCAAAGCTTACATCAGAATTAGCAAAAGAGCCTAATTCAGCCAGAAATGTAACTTTTGACCCAGAACACAGTTTCGAATAACATACACATATTACTGGTGTTCTGTCGGGGAAGGTAAAAAAAGCCACAGCATTCGCTGATATGAGCTTTCACTGAGGAGTTAGACCAAAGTTTATATCAGAATTAGCAAAAGAGCCTAATTCAGCCAGAAACGTAACTTTTGACCCAGAGCTCAGTTTCGAACAACATACAAAGTTTTGTAGTATCCTGAGTCGGGAAACCTAGAAAACCACTCCATTCGCTGATCTGAGCTTTCCCTGAGGAGATAGACGAAAGCTTATATTAGAATTGGCAAAAGAGCCTAATTCAGCCAGAAACGTAACTTTTGACTCAGAGCTCAGTTTCGAACAACATACAAAGTTTTGTAGTATCCTGAGTCGGGAAACCTAGAAAACCACTCCATTCGCTGATCTGAGCTTTCCCTGAGGAGTTAGACGAAAGCTTATATTAGAATTGGCAAAATAGCACAATTCAACAAGAAACGTAACTTTTGACCCAGAGCTCAGTTTCCAATAACATACAATTGTTAGTGGAGTCCTGAGTCGGGGAAGCTAAAAAACCACTCCATTCGCTTATCTGAGCTTTCACTGAGGAGTTAGACCAAAGCTTATATCAGAATTGGCAAAAGAGCCCAATTCAGCCAGAAATGTAACTTTTGACCCAGAGCTCAGTTTTGAAAAACATAAACACATTAATGGTGTCCAGAGTCGAGGAAGCTAAAAGACCACTCCATTCGAGGGTCTGCGCTTTCCCTGAGGAGTTAGACCAAAGCTTATATCAGATTTGGCAAAAGAGTGCAATTCAGCCAGAAACGTAACTTTTGACCCAGAGCTCAGTTTTGAATTACATACACATGTTAGTGGTGTCCTGAGTCGGGGAAGCTAAAAAACCACTCCATTCGCTGATCTGAGCTTTCCCTGAGGAGATAGACCAAAGCTTACATCAGAATTAGCAAAAGAGCCTAATTCAGCCAGAAACGTAACTTTTGACCCAGAGCTCAGTTTCGAACAACATACATATGTTAGTGGTGTCCTGAGTCGGGGAAGCTAAAAAACCACTCCATTCCCTGATCTGAGCTTTCCCTGAGGAGTTAGACGAAAGCTTATATTAGAATTGGCAAAATAGCACAATTCAACAAGAAACGTAACTTTTGACCCAGAGCTCAGTTTCCAATAACATACAATTGTTAGTGGAGTCCTGAGTCGGGGAAGCTAAAAAACCACTCCATTCGCTTATCTGAGCTTTCACTGAGGAGTTAGACCAAAGCTTATATCAGAATTGGCAAAAGAGCCCAATTCAGCCAGAAATGTAACTTTTGACCCAGAGCTCAGTTTTGAAAAACATAAAGACATTAATGGTGTCCAGAGTCGAGGAAGCTAAAAGACCACTCCATTCGAGGATCTGCGCTTTCCCTGAGGAGTTAGACCAAAGCTTATATCAGATTTGGCAAAAGAGTGCAATTCAGCCAGAAACGTAACTTTTGACCCAGAGCTCAGTTTTGAATTACATACACATGTTAGTGGTGTCCTGAGTCGGGGAAGCTAAAAAACCACTCCATTCGCTGATCTGAGCTTTCCCTGAGGAGATAGACCAAAGCTTACATCAGAATTAGCAAAAGAGCCTAATTCAGCCAGAAACGTAACTTTTGACCCAGAGCTCAGTTTCGAACAACATACATATGTTAGTAGTGTCCTGAGTCGGGGAAGCTAAAAAAACCACTCCATTCGCTGATCTGAGCTTTCCCTAAGGAGTTAGACCAAAGCTTATATCAGATTTGGCAAAAGAGTGCAATTCAGCCAGAAACGTAACTTTTGACACAGAGCTCAGTTTCGAGCAACATACATATGTTAGTGGAGTCC
This sequence comes from Natrix helvetica, assembly GCF_964273705.1. NCBI lineage: Eukaryota > Metazoa > Chordata > Lepidosauria > Squamata > Natricidae > Natrix > Natrix helvetica. Next base: position 4,317,695 of record NC_138559.1, on the reverse strand, counting down.
TGAGTCGGGGAAGCTAAAAAACCACTCCATTCGCTGATCTGAGCTTTCCCTGAGGAGTTAGACCAAAGCTTATATTAGAATTAACAAAATAGCACAATTCAGCCAGAAACGTAACTTTTGACCCAGAGCTCAGTTTCGAACAACATACATATGTTAGTGGTGTCCTGAGTCGGGGAAGCTAAAAAACCACTCCATTCGCTGATCTGAGCTTTCCCTAAGGAGTTAGACCAAAGCTTATATCAGATTTGGCAAAAGAGTGCAATTCAGCCAGAAACGTAACTTTTGACCCAGAGCTCAGTTTTGAATTACATACACATGTTACTGGTGTTCTGTCGGGGAAGGTAAAAAAAGCCACAGCATTCGCTGATATGAGCTTTCACTGAGGAGTTAGACCAAAGTTTATATCAGAATTAGCAAAAGAGCCTAATTCAGCCAGAAACGTAACTTTTGACCCAGAGCTCAGTTTCGAACAACATACAAAGTTTTGTAGTATCCTGAGTCGGGAAACCTAGAAAACCACTCCATTCGCTGATCTGAGCTTTCCCTGAGGAGATAGACGAAAGCTTATATTAGAATTGGCAAAAGAGCCTAATTCAGCCAGAAACGTAACTTTTGACCCACAACGCAGTTTCGAATAACATAAACACGTTAATGGTGACCAGAGTCGAGGAAGCTAAAAGACCACTCCATTCGAGGATCTGCGCTTTCCCTGAGGAGTTAGACCAAAGCTTATATCAGATTTGGCAAAAGAGTGCAATTCAGCCAGAAACGTAACTTTTGACCCAGAGCTCAGTTTTGAATTACATACACATGTTAGTGGTGTCCTGAGTCGGGGAAGCTAAAAAACCACTCCATTCGCTGATCTGAGCTTTCCCTGAGGAGATAGACCAAAGGTTACATCAGAATTAGCAAAAGAGCCTAATTCAGCAAGAAATGTAACTTTTGACCCAGAACACAGTTTCAAATAACATACACATGTTACTGGTGTTCTGTCGGGGAAGGTAAAAAAAGCCAAACCATTCGCTGATATGAGCTTTCACTGAGGAGTTAGACCAAAGCTTATATCAGATTTGGCAAAAGAGTGCAATTCAGCCAGAAACGTAACTTTTGACCCACAACGCAGTTTCGAATAACATAAACACGTTAATGGTGTCCTGAGTCGGGGAAGCTAAAAAACCACTCCATTCGCTGATCTGAGCTTTCCCTGAGGAGATAGACGAAAGCTTATATTAGAATTGGCAAAAGAGCCTAATTCAGCCAGAAACGTAACTTTTGACTCAGAGCTCAGTTTCGAACAACATACAAAGTTTTGTAGTATCCTGAGTTGGGAAACCTAGAAAACCACTCCATTCGCTGATCTGAGCTTTCCCTGAGGAGTTAGACGAAAGCTTATATTAGAATTGGCAAAATAGCACAATTCAACAAGAAACGTAACTTTTGACCCAGAGCTCAGTTTCCAATAACATACAATTGTTAGTGGAGTCCTGAGTCGGGGAAGCTAAAAAACCACTCCATTCGCTTATCTGAGCTTTCACTGAGGAGTTAGACCAAAGCTTATATCAGAATTGGCAAAAGAGCCCAATTCAGCCAGAAATGTAACTTTTGACCCAGAGCTCAGTTTTGAAAAACATAAACACATTAATGGTGTCCAGAGTCGAGGAAGCTAAAAGACCACTCCATTCGAGGATCTGCGCTTTCCCTGAGGAGTTAGACCAAAGCTTATATCAGATTTGGCAAAAGAGTGCAATTCAGCTAGAAACGTAACTTTTGACCCAGAGCTCAGTTTTGAATTACATACACATGTTAGTGGTGTCCTGAGTCGGGGAAGCTAAAAAACCACTCCATTCGCTGATCTGAGCTTTCCCTGAGGAGATAGACCAAAGCTTACATCAGAATTAGCAAAAGAGCCTAATTCAGCCAGAAACGTAACTTTTGACCCAGAGCTCAGTTTCGAACAACATACATATGTTAGTGGTGTCCTGAGTCGGGGAAGCTAAAAAACCACTCCATTCGCTGATCTGAGCTTTCCCTAAGGAGTTAGACCAAAGCTTATATCAGATTTGGCAAAAGAGTGCAATTCAGCCAGAAACGTAACTTTTGACCCAGAGCTCAGTTTTGAATTACATACACATGTTACTGGTGTTCTGTCGGGGAAGGTAAAAAAAGCCACAGCATTCGCTGATATGAGCTTTCACTGAGGAGTTAGACCAAAGTTTATATCAGAATTAGCAAAAGAGCCTAATTCAGCCAGAAACGTAACTTTTGACCCAGAGCTCAGTTTCGAACAACATACAAAGTTTTGTAGTATCCTGAGTCGGGAAACCTAGAAAACCACTCCATTCGCTGATCTGAGTTTTCCCTGAGGAGATAGACGAAAGCTTATATTAGAATTGGCAAAAGAGCCTAATTCAGCCAGAAACGTAACTTTTGACCCACAACGCAGTTTCGAATAACATAAACACGTTAATGGTGACCAGAGTCGAGGAAGCTAAAAGACCACTCCATTCGAGGATCTGCGCTTTCCCTGAGGAGTTAGACCAAAGCTTATATCAGATTTGGCAAAAGAGTGCAATTCAGCCAGAAACGTAACTTTTGACCCAGAGCTCAGTTTTGAATTACATACACATGTTAGTGGTGTCCTGAGTCGGGGAAGCTAAAAAACCACTCCATTCGCTGATCTGAGCTTTCCCTGAGGAGATAGACCAAAGCTTACATCAGAATTAGCAAAAGAGCCTAATTCAGCAAGAAATGTAACTTTTGACCCAGAACACAGTTTCAAATAACATACACATGTTACTGGTGTTCTGTCGGGGAAGGTAAAAAAAGCCAAACCATTCGCTGATATGAGCTTTCACTGAGGAGTTAGACCAAAGCTTATATCAGATTTGGCAAAAGAGTGCAATTCAGCCAGAAACGTAACTTTTGACCCACAACGCAGTTTCGAATAACATAAACACGTTAATGGTGTCCTGAGTCGGGGAAGCTAAAAAACCACTCCATTCGCTGATCTGAGCTTTCCCTGAGGAGATAGACGAAAGCTTATATTAGAATTGGCAAAAGAGCCTAATTCAGCCAGAAACGTAGCTTTTGACTCAGAGCTCAGTTTCGAACAACATACAAAGTTTTGTAGTATCCTGAGTTGGGAAACCTAGAAAACCACTCCATTCGCTGATCTGAGCTTTCCCTGAGGAGTTAGACGAAAGCTTATATTAGAATTGGCAAAATAGCACAATTCAACAAGAAACGTAACTTTTGACCCAGAGCTCAGTTTCCAATAACATACAATTGTTAGTGGAGTCCTGAGTCGGGGAAGCTAAAAAACCACTCCATTCGCTTATCTGAGCTTTCACTGAGGAGTTAGACCAAAGCTTATATCAGAATTGGCAAAAGAGCCCAATTCAGCCAGAAATGTAACTTTTGACCCAGAGCTCAGTTTTGAAAAACATAAACACATTAATGGTGTCCAGAGTCGAGGAAGCTAAAAGACCACTCCATTCGAGGATCTGCGCTTTCCCTGAGGAGTTAGACCAAAGCTTATATCAGATTTGGCAAAAGAGTGCAATTCAGCCAGAAACGTAACTTTTGACCCAGAGCTCAGTTTTGAATTACATACACATGTTAGTGGTGTCCTGAGTCGGGGAAGCTAAAAAACCACTCCATTCGCTGATCTGAGCTTTCCCTGAGGAGATAGACCAAAGCTTACATCAGAATTAGCAAAAGAGCCTAATTCAGCCAGAAACGTAACTTTTGACCCAGAGCTCAGTTTCGAACAACATACATATGTTAGTGGTGTCCTGAGTCGGGGAAGCTAAAAAACCACTCCATTCGCTGATCTGAGCTTTCCCTAAGGAGTTAGACCAAAGCTTATATCAGATTTGGCAAAAGAGTGCAATTCAGCCAGAAACGTAACTTTTGACCCAGAGCTCAGTTTTGAATTACATACACATGTTACTGGTGTTCTGTCGGGGAAGGTAAAAAAAGCCACAGCATTCGCTGATATGAGCTTTCACTGAGGAGTTAGACCAAAGTTTATATCAGAATTAGCAAAAGAGCCTAATTCAGCCAGAAACGTAACTTTTGACCCAGAGCTCAGTTTCGAACAACATACAAAGTTTTGTAGTATCCTGAGTCGGGAAACCTAGAAAACCACTCCATTCGCTGATCTGAGCTTTCCCTGAGGAGATAGACGAAAGCTTATATTAGAATTGGCAAAAGAGCCTAATTCAGCCAGAAACGTAACTTTTGACCCACAACGCAGTTTCGAATAACATAAACACGTTAATGGTGACCAGAGTCGAGGAAGCTAAAAGACCACTCCATTCGAGGATCTGCGCTTTCCCTGAGGAGTTAGACCAAAGCTTATATCAGATTTGGCAAAAGAGTGCAATTCAGCCAGAAACGTAACTTTTGACCCAGAGCTCAGTTTTGAATTACATACACATGTTAGTGGTGTCCTGAGTCGGGGAAGCTAAAAAACCACTCCATTCGCTGATCTGAGCTTTCCCTGAGGAGATAGACGAAAGCTTATATTAGAATTGGCAAAAGAGCCTAATTCAGCCAGAAACGTAACTTTTGACTCAGAGCTCAGTTTCGAACAACATACAAAGTTTTGTAGTATCCTGAGTTGGGAAACCTAGAAAACCACTCCATTCGCTGATCTGAGCTTTCCCTGAGGAGTTAGACGAAAGCTTATATTAGAATTGGCAAAATAGCACAATTCAACAAGAAACGTAACTTTTGACCCAGAGCTCAGTTTCCAATAACATGCAATTGTTAGTGGAGTCCTGAGTCGGGGAAGCTAAAAAACCACTCCATTCGCTTATCTGAGCTTTCACTGAGGAGTTAGACCAAAGCTTATATCAGAATTGGCAAAAGAGCCCAATTCAGCCAGAAATGTAACTTTTGACCCAGAGCTCAGTTTTGAAAAACATAAACACATTAATGGTGTCCAGAGTCGAGGAAGCTAAAAGACCACTCCATTCGAGGATCTGCGCTTTCCCTGAGGAGTTAGACCAAAGCTTATATCAGATTTGGCAAAAGAGTGCAATTCAGCCAGAAACGTAACTTTTGACCCAGAGCTCAGTTTTGAATTACATACACATGTTAGTGGTGTCCTGAGTCGGGGAAGCTAAAAAACCACTCCATTCGCTGATCTGAGCTTTCCCTGAGGAGATAGACCAAAGCTTACATCAGAATTAGCAAAAGAGCCTAATTCAGCCAGAAACGTAACTTTTGACCCAGAGCTCAGTTTCGAACAACATACATATGTTAGTGGTGTCCTGAGTCGGGGAAGCTAAAAAACCACTCCATTCGCTGATCTGAGCTTTCCCTAAGGAGTTAGACCAAAGCTTATATCAGATTTGGCAAAAGAGTGCAATTCAGCCAGAAACGTAACTTTTGACCCAGAGCTCAGTTTTGAATTACATACACATGTTACTGGTGTTCTGTCGGGGAAGGTAAAAAAAGCCACAGCATTCGCTGATATGAGCTTTCACTGAGGAGTTAGACCAAAGTTTATATCAGAATTAGCAAAAGAGCCTAATTCAGCCAGAAACGTAACTTTTGACCCAGAGCTCAGTTTCGAACAACATACAAAGTTTTGTAGTATCCTGAGTCGGGAAACCTAGAAAACCACTCCATTCGCTGATCTGAGCTTTCCCTGAGGAGATAGACGAAAGCTTATATTAGAATTGGCAAAAGAGCCTAATTCAGCCAGAAACGTAACTTTTGACCCACAACGCAGTTTCGAATAACATAAACACGTTAATGGTGACCAGAGTCGAGGAAGCTAAAAGACCACTCCATTCGAGGATCTGCGCTTTCCCTGAGGAGTTAGACCAAAGCTTATATCAGATTTGGCAAAAGAGTGCAATTCAGCCAGAAACGTAACTTTTGACCCAGAGCTCAGTTTTGAATTACATACACATGTTAGTGGTGTCCTGAGTCGGGGAAGCTAAAAAACCACTCCATTCGCTGATCTGAGCTTTCCCTGAGGAGATAGACCAAAGCTTACATCAGAATTAGCAAAAGAGCCTAATTCAGCAAGAAATGTAACTTTTGACCCAGAACACAGTTTCAAATAACATACACATGTTACTGGTGTTCTGTCGGGGAAGGTAAAAAAAGCCAAACCATTCGCTGATATGAGCTTTCACTGAGGAGTTAGACCAAAGCTTATATCAGATTTGGCAAAAGAGTGCAATTCAGCCAGAAACGTAACTTTTGACCCACAACGCAGTTTCGAATAACATAAACACGTTAATGGTGTCCTGAGTCGGGGAAGCTAAAAAACCACTCCATTCGCTGATCTGAGCTTTCCCTGAGGAGATAGACGAAAGCTTATATTAGAATTGGCAAAAGAGCCTAATTCAGCCAGAAACGTAACTTTTGACTCAGAGCTCAGTTTCGAACAACATACAAAGTTTTGTAGTATCCTGAGTTGGGAAACCTAGAAAACCACTCCATTCGCTGATCTGAGCTTTCCCTGAGGAGTTAGACGAAAGCTTATATTAGAATTGGCAAAATAGCACAATTCAACAAGAAACGTAACTTTTGACCCAGAGCTCAGTTTCGAATAACATACAATTGTTAGTGGAGTCCTGAGTCGGGGAAGCTAAAAAACCACTCCATTCGCTTATCTGAGCTTTCACTGAGGAGTTAGACCAAAGCTTATATCAGAATTGGCAAAAGAGCCCAATTCAGCCAGAAATGTAACTTTTGACCCAGAGCTCAGTTTTGAAAAACATAAACACATTAATGGTGTCCAGAGTCGAGGAAGCTAAAAGACCACTCCATTCGAGGATCTGCGCTTTCCCTGAGGAGTTAGACCAAAGCTTATATCAGATTTGGCAAAAGAGTGCAATTCAGCCAGAAACGTAACTTTTGACCCAGAGCTCAGTTTTGAATTACATACACATGTTAGTGGTGTCCTGAGTCGGGGAAGCTAAAAAACCACTCCATTCGCTGATCTGAGCTTTCCCTGAGGAGATAGACCAAAGCTTACATCAGAATTAGCAAAAGAGCCTAATTCAGCCAGAAACGTAACTTTTGACCCAGAGCTCAGTTTCGAACAACATACATATGTTAGTGGTGTCCTGAGTCGGGGAAGCTAAAAAAACCACTCCATTCGCTGATCTGAGCTTTCCCTAAGGAGTTAGACCAAAGCTTATATCAGATTTGGCAAAAGAGTGCAATTCAGCCAGAAACGTAACTTTTGACCCAGAGCTCAGTTTCGAACAACATACATATGTTAGTGGTGTCCTGAGTCGGGGAAGCTAAAAAACCACTCCATTCGCTGATCTGAGCTTTCCCTAAGGAGTTAGACCAAAGCTTATATCAGAATTGGCAAAAGAGCCCAATTCAGCCAGAAATGTAACTTTTGACCCAGAGCTCAGTTTTGAAAAACATAAACACATTAATGGTGTCCAGAGTCGAGGAAGCTAAAAGACCACTCCATTCGAGGATCTGCGCTTTCCCTGAGGAGTTAGACCAAAGCTTATATCAGAATTGGCAAAAGAGCCCAATTCAGCCAGAAATGTAACTTTTGACCCAGAGCTCAGTTTTGAAAAACATAAACACATTAATGGTGTCCAGAGTCGAGGAAGCTAAAAGACCACTCCATTCGAGGATCTGCGCTTTCCCTGAGGAGTTAGACCAAAGCTTATATCAGATTTGGCAAAAGAGTGCAATTCAGCCAGAAACGTAACTTTTGACCCAGAGCTCAGTTTTGAATTACATACACATGTTAGTGGTGTCCTGAGTCGGGGAAGCTAAAAAACCACTCCATTCGCTGATCTGAGCTTTCCCTGAGGAGATAGACCAAAGCTTACATCAGAATTAGCAAAAGAGCCTAATTCAGCCAGAAACGTAACTTTTGACCCAGAGCTCAGTTTCGAACAACATACATATGTTAGTGGTGTCCTGAGTCGGGGAAGCTAAAAAAACCACTCCATTCGCTGATCTGAGCTTTCCCTAAGGAGTTAGACCAAAGCTTATATCAGATTTGGCAAAAGAGTGCAATTCAGCCAGAAACGTAACTTTTGACCCAGAGCTCAGTTTCGAACAACATACATATGTTAGTGGTGTCCTGAGTCGGGGAAGCTAAAAAACCACTCCATTCGCTGATCTGAGCTTTCCCTAAGGAGTTAGACCAAAGCTTTTATCAGATTTGGCAAAAGAGTGCAATTCAGCCAGAAACGTAACTTTTGACCCAGAGCTCAGTTTTGAATTACATACACATGTTAGTGGTGTCCTGAGTCGGGGAAGCTAAAAAACCACTCCATTCGCTGATCTGAGCTTTCCCTGAGGAGATAGAACAAAGCTTACATCAGAATTAGCAAAAGAGCCTAATTCAGCCAGAAATGTAACTTTTGACCCAGAGCTCAGTTTTGAATTACATACACATGTTACTGGTGTTCTGTCGGGGAAGCTAAAAAACCACTCCATTCGCTGATCTGAGCTTTCCCTGAGGAGATAGACCAAAGCTTATATCAGATTTGGCAAAAGAGTGCAATTCAGCCAGAAACGTAACTTTTGACCCAGAGCTCAGTTTTGAATTACATACACATGTTACTGGTGTTCTGTCGGGGAAGGTAAAAAAAGCCACAGTATTCGCTGATATGAGCTTTCACTGAGGAGTTAGACCAAAGTTTATATCAGAATTAGCAAAAGAGCCTAATTCAGCCAGAAACGTAACTTTTGACCCAGAGCTCAGTTTCGAACAACATACAAAGTTTTGTAGTATCCTGAGTCGGGAAACCTAGAAAACCACTCCATTCGCTGATCTGAGCTTTCCCTGAGGAGATAGACGAAAGCTTATATTAGAATTGGCAAAAGAGCCCAATTCAGCCAGAAATGTAACTTTTGACCCAGAGCTCAGTTTTGAAAAACATAAACACATTAATGGTGTCCAGAGTCGGGGAAGCTAAAAGACCACTCCATTCGAGGGTCTGCGCTTTCCCTGAGGAGTTAGACCAAAGCTTATATCAGATTTGGCAAAAGAGTGCAATTCAGCCAGAAACGTAACTTTTGACCCAGAGCTCAGTTTTGAATTACATACACATGTTAGTGGTGTCCTGAGTCGGGGAAGCTAAAAAACCACTCCATTCGCTGATCTGAGCTTTCCCTAAGGAGTTAGACCAAAGCTTATATCAGATTTGGCAAAAGAGTGCAATTCAGCCAGAAACGTAACTTTTGACCCAGAGCTCAGTTTTGAATTACATACACATGTTAGTGGTGTCCTGAGTCGGGGAAGCTAAAAAACCACTCCATTCACTGATCTGAGCTTTCCCTGAGGAGATAGACCAAAGCTTACATCAGAATTAGCAAAAGCTAATAACATACAATTGTTAGTGGAGTCCTGAGTCGGGGAAGCTAAAAAACCACTCCATTCGCTTATCTGAGCTTTCACTGAGGAGTTAGACCAAAGCTTATATCAGAATTGGCAAAAGAGCCCAATTCAGCCAGAAATGTAACTTTTGACCCAGAGCTCAGTTTTGAAAAACATAAACACATTAATGGTGTCCAGAGTCGGGGAAGCTAAAAGACCACTCCATTCGAGGGTCTGCGCTTTCCCTGAGGAGTTAGACCAAAGCTTATATCAGATTTGGCAAAAGAGTGCAATTCAGCCAGAAACGTAACTTTTGACCAAGAGCTCAGTTTTGAATTACATACACATGTTTGTGGTGTCCTGAGTCGGGGAAGCTAAAAAACCACTCCATTCGCTGATCTGAGCTTTCCCTGAGGAGATAGACCAAAGCTTACATCAGAATTAGCAAAAGAGCCTAATTCAGCCAGAAATGTAACTTTTGACCCAGAACACAGTTTCGAATAACATACACATATTACTGGTGTTCTGTCGGGGAAGGTAAAAAAAGCCACAGCATTCGCTGATATGAGCTTTCACTGAGGAGTTAGACCAAAGTTTATATCAGAATTAGCAAAAGAGCCTAATTCAGCCAGAAACGTAACTTTTGACCCAGAGCTCAGTTTCGAACAACATACAAAGTTTTGTAGTATCCTGAGTCGGGAAACCTAGAAAACCACTCCATTCGCTGATCTGCGCTTTCCCTGAGGAGTTAGACCAAAGCTTATATCAGATTTGGCAAAAGAGTGCAATTCAGCCAGAAACGTAACTTTTGACCAAGAGCTCAGTTTTGAATTACATACACATGTTTGTGGTGTCCTGAGTCGGGGAAGCTAAAAAACCACTCCATTCGCTGATCTGAGCTTTCCCTGAGGAGATAGACCAAAGCTTACATCAGAATTAGCAAAAGAGCCTAATTCAGCCAGAAATGTAACTTTTGACCCAGAACACAGTTTCGAATAACATACACATATTACTGGTGTTCTGTCGGGGAAGGTAAAAAAAGCCACAGCATTCGCTGATATGAGCTTTCACTGAGGAGATAGACCAAAGCTTACATCAGAATTAGCAAAAGAGCCTAATTCAGCCAGAAACGTAACTTTTGACCCAGAGCTCAGTTTCGAACAACATACATATGTTAGTAGTGTCCTGAGTCGGGGAAGCTAAAAAAACCACTCCATTCGCTGATCTGAGCTTTCCCTAAGGAGTTAGACCAAAGCTTATATCAGATTTGGCAAAAGAGTGCAATTCAGCCAGAAACGTAACTTTTGACACAGAGCTCAGTTTCGAACAACATACATATGTTAGTGGAGTCCTGAGTCGGGGAAGCTAAAAAATCACTCCATTCGCTGATCTGAGCTTTCCCTGAGGAGTTAGACCAAAGCTTATATTAGAATTAACAAAATAGCACAATTCAGCCAGAAACGTAACTTTTGACCCAGAGCTCAGTTTCGAACAACATACATATGTTAGTGGTGTCCTGAGTCGGGGAAGGTAAAAAACCACTCCATTCGCTGATCTGAGCTTTCCCTAAGGAGTTAGACCAAAGCTTATATCAGATTTGGCAAAAGAGTGCAATTCAGCCAGAAACGTAACTTTTGACCCAGAGCTCAGTTTTGAATTACATACACATGTTACTGGTGTTCTGTCGGGGAAGGTAAAAAAAGCCACAGCATTCGCTGATATGAGCTTTCACTGAGGAGTTAGACCAAAGTTTATATCAGAATTAGCAAAAGAGCCTAATTCAGCCAGAAACGTAACTTTTGACCCAGAGCTCAGTTTCGAACAACATACAAAGTTTTGTAGTATCCTGAGTTGGGAAACCTAGAAAACCACTCCATTCGCTGATCTGAGCTTTCCCTGAGGAGTTAGACGAAAGCTTATATTAGAATTGGCAAAATAGCACAATTCAACAAGAAACGTAACTTTTGACCCAGAGCTCAGTTTCCAATAACATACAATTGTTAGTGGAGTCCTGAGTCGGGGAAGCTAAAAAACCACTCCATTCGCTTATCTGAGCTTTCACTGAGGAGTTAGACCAAAGCTTATATCAGAATTGGCAAAAGAGCCCAATTCAGCCAGAAATGTAACTTTTGACCCAGAGCTCAGTTTTGAAAAACATAAACACATTAATGGTGTCCAGAGTCGAGGAAGCTAAAAGACCACTCCATTCGAGGATCTGCGCTTTCCCTGAGGAGTTAGACCAAAGCTTATATCAGATTTGGCAAAAGAGTGCAATTCAGCCAGAAACGTAACTTTTGACCCAGAGCTCAGTTTTGAATTACATACACATGTTAGTGGTGTCCTGAGTCGGGGAAGCTAAAAAACCACTCCATTCGCTGATCTGAGCTTTCCCTGAGGAGATAGACCAAAGCTTACATCAGAATTAGCAAAAGAGCCTAATTCAGCCAGAAACGTAACTTTTGACCCAGAGCTCAGTTTCGAACAACATACATATGTTAGTAGTGTCCTGAGTCGGGGAAGCTAAAAAAACCACTCCATTCGCTGATCTGAGCTTTCCCTAAGGAGTTAGACCAAAGCTTATATCAGATTTGGCAAAAGAGTGCAATTCAGCCAGAAACGTAACTTTTGACACAGAGCTCAGTTTCGAACAACATACATATGTTAGTGGAGTCCTGAGTCGGGGAAGCTAAAAAACCACTCCATTCGCTGATCTGAGCTTTCCCTGAGGAGTTAGACCAAAGCTTATATTAGAATTAACAAAATAGCACAATTCAGCCAGAAACGTAACTTTTGACCCAGAGCTCAGTTTCGAACAACATACATATGTTAGTGGTGTCCTGAGTCGGGGAAGCTAAAAAACCACTCCATTCGCTGATCTGAGCTTTCCCTGAGGAGTTAGACCAAAGCTTATATTAGAATTAACAAAATAGCACAATTCAGCCAGAAACGTAACTTTTGACCCAGAGCTCAGTTTCGAACAACATACATATGTTAGTGGTGTCCTGAGTCGGGGAAGCTAAAAAACCACTCCATTCGCTGATCTGAGCTTTCCCTAAGGAGTTAGACCAAAGCTTATATCAGATTTGGCAAAAGAGTGCAATTCAGCCAGAAACGTAACTTTTGACCCAGAGCTCAGTTTTGAATTACATACACATGTTACTGGTGTTCTGTCGGGGAAGGTAAAAAAAGCCACAGCATTCGCTGATATGAGCTTTCACTGAGGAGTTAGACCAAAGTTTATATCAGAATTAGCAAAAGAGCCTAATTCAGCCAGAAACGTAACTTTTGACCCAGAGCTCAGTTTCGAACAACATACAAAGTTTTGTAGTATCCTGAGTCGGGAAACCTAGAAAACCACTCCATTCGCTGATCTGAGCTTTCCCTGAGGAGATAGACGAAAGCTTATATTAGAATTGGCAAAAGAGCCTAATTCAGCCAGAAACGTAACTTTTGACCCACAACGCAGTTTCGAATAACATAAACACGTTAATGGTGACCAGAGTCGAGGAAGCTAAAAGACCACTCCATTCGAGGATCTGCGCTTTCCCTGAGGAGTTAGACCAAAGCTTATATCAGATTTGGCAAAAGAGTGCAATTCAGCCAGAAACGTAACTTTTGACCCAGAGCTCAGTTTTGAATTACATACACATGTTAGTGGTGTCCTGAGTCGGGGAAGCTAAAAAACCACTCCATTCGCTGATCTGAGCTTTCCCTGAGGAGATAGACCAAAGCTTACATCAGAATTAGCAAAAGAGCCTAATTCAGCAAGAAATGTAACTTTTGACCCAGAACACAGTTTCAAATAACATACACATGTTACTGGTGTTCTGTCGGGGAAGGTAAAAAAAGCCAAACCATTCGCTGATATGAGCTTTCACTGAGGAGTTAGACCAAAGCTTATATCAGATTTGGCAAAAGAGTGCAATTCAGCCAGAAACGTAACTTTTGACCCACAACGCAGTTTCGAATAACATAAACACGTTAATGGTGTCCTGAGTCGGGGAAGCTAAAAAACCACTCCATTCGCTGATCTGAGCTTTCCCTGAGGAGATAGACGAAAGCTTATATTAGAATTGGCAAAAGAGCCTAATTCAGCCAGAAACGTAACTTTTGACTCAGAGCTCAGTTTCGAACAACATACAAAGTTTTGTAGTATCCTGAGTTGGGAAACCTAGAAAACCACTCCATTCGCTGATCTGAGCTTTCCCTGAGGAGTTAGACGAAAGCTTATATTAGAATTGGCAAAATAGCACAATTCAACAAGAAACGTAACTTTTGACCCAGAGCTCAGTTTCCAATAACATACAATTGTTAGTGGAGTCCTGAGTCGGGGAAGCTAAAAAACCACTCCATTCGCTTATCTGAGCTTTCACTGAGGAGTTAGACCAAAGCTTATATCAGAATTGGCAAAAGAGCCCAATTCAGCCAGAAATGTAACTTTTGACCCAGAGCTCAGTTTTGAAAAACATAAACACATTAATGGTGTCCAGAGTCGAGGAAGCTAAAAGACCACTCCATTCGAGGATCTGCGCTTTCCCTGAGGAGTTAGACCAAAGCTTATATCAGATTTGGCAAAAGAGTGCAATTCAGCCAGAAACGTAACTTTTGACCCAGAGCTCAGTTTTGAATTACATACACATGTTAGTGGTGTCCTGAGTCGGGGAAGCTAAAAAACCACTCCATTCGCTGATCTGAGCTTTCCCTGAGGAGATAGACCAAAGCTTACATCAGAATTAGCAAAAGAGCCTAATTCAGCCAGAAACGTAACTTTTGACCCAGAGCTCAGTTTCGAACAACATACATATGTTAGTGGTGTCCTGAGTCGGGGAAGCTAAAAAAACCACTCCATTCGCTGATCTGAGCTTTCCCTAAGGAGTTAGACCAAAGCTTATATCAGATTTGGCAAAAGAGTGCAATTCAGCCAGAAACGTAACTTTTGACCCAGAGCTCAGTTTCGAACAACATACATATGTTAGTGGTGTCCTGAGTCGGGGAAGCTAAAAAACCACTCCATTCGCTGATCTGAGCTTTCCCTAAGGAGTTAGACCAAAGCTTATATCAGATTTGGCAAAAGAGTGCAATTCAGCCAGAAACGTAACTTTTGACCCAGAGCTCAGTTTTGAATTACATACACATGTTAGTGGTGTCCTGAGTCGGGGAAGCTAAAAAACCACTCCATTCGCTGATCTGAGCTTTCCCTGAGGAGATAGACCAAAGCTTACATCAGAATTAGCAAAAGAGCCTAATTCAGCCAGAAATGTAACTTTTGACCCAGAGCTCAGTTTTGAATTACATACACATGTTACTGGTGTTCTGTCGGGAAAGCTAAAAAACCACTCCATTCGCTGATCTGAGCTTTCCCTGAGGAGATAGACCAAAGCTTATATCAGATTTGGCAAAAGAGTGCAATTCAGCCAGAAACGTAACTTTTGACCCAGAGCTCAGTTTTGAATTACATACACATGTTACTGGTGTTCTGTCGGGGAAGGTAAAAAAAGCCACAGCATTCGCTGATATGAGCTTTCACTGAGGAGTTAGACCAAAGTTTATATCAGAATTAGCAAAAGAGCCTAATTCAGCCAGAAACGTAACTTTTGACCCAGAGCTCAGTTTCGAACAACATACAAAGTTTTGTAGTATCCTGAGTCGGGAAACCTAGAAAACCACTCCATTCGCTGATCTGAGCTTTCCCTGAGGAGATAGACGAAAGCTTATATTAGAATTGGCAAAAGAGCCTAATTCAGCCAGAAACGTAACTTTTGACCCACAACGCAGTTTCGAATAACATAAACACGTTAATGGTGACCAGAGTCGAGGAAGCTAAAAGACCACTCCATTCGAGGATCTGCGCTTTCCCTGAGGAGTTAGACCAAAGCTTATATCAGATTTGGCAAAAGAGTGCAATTCAGCCAGAAACGTAACTTTTGACCCAGAGCTCAGTTTTGAATTACATACACATGTTAGTGGTGTCCTGAGTCGGGGAAGCTAAAAAACCACTCCATTCGCTGATCTGAGCTTTCCCTGAGGAGATAGACCAAAGCTTACATCAGAATTAGCAAAAGAGCCTAATTCAGCAAGAAATGTAACTTTTGACCCAGAACACAGTTTCAAATAACATACACATGTTACTGGTGTTCTGTCGGGGAAGGTAAAAAAAGCCAAACCATTCGCTGATATGAGCTTTCACTGAGGAGTTAGACCAAAGCTTATATCAGATTTGGCAAAAGAGTGCAATTCAGCCAGAAACGTAACTTTTGACCCACAACGCAGTTTCGAATAACATAAACACGTTAATGGTGTCCTGAGTCGGGGAAGCTAAAAAACCACTCCATTCGATGATCTGAGCTTTCCCTGAGGAGATAGACGAAAGCTTATATTAGAATTGGCAAAAGAGCCTAATTCAGCCAGAAACGTAACTTTTGACTCAGAGCTCAGTTTCGAACAACATACAAAGTTTTGTAGTATCCTGAGTTGGGAAACCTAGAAAACCACTCCATTCGCTGATCTGAGCTTTCCCTGAGGAGTTAGACGAAAGCTTATATTAGAATTGGCAAAATAGCACAATTCAACAAGAAACGTAACTTTTGACCAGAGCTCAGTTTCCAATAACATACAATTGTTAGTGGAGTCCTGAGTCGGGGAAGCTAAAAAACCACTCCATTCGCTTATCTGAGCTTTCACTGAGGAGTTAGACCAAAGCTTATATCAGAATTGGCAAAAGAGCCCAATTCAGCCAGAAATGTAACTTTTGACCCAGAGCTCAGTTTTGAAAAACATAAACACATTAATGGTGTCCAGAGTCGAGGAAGCTAAAAGACCACTCCATTCGAGGATCTGCGCTTTCCCTGAGGAGTTAGACCAAAGCTTATATCAGATTTGGCAAAAGAGTGCAATTCAGCCAGAAACGTAACTTTTGACCCAGAGCTCAGTTTTGAATTACATACACATGTTAGTGGTGTCCTGAGTCGGGGAAGCTAAAAAACCACTCCATTCGCTGATCTGAGCTTTCCCTGAGGAGATAGACCAAAGCTTACATCAGAATTAGCAAAAGAGCCTAATTCAGCCAGAAACGTAACTTTGGACCCAGAGCTCAGTTTCGAACAATATACATATGTTAGTGGTGTCCTGAGTCAGGGAAGCTAAAAAAACCACTCCATTCGCTGATCTGAGCTTTCCCTAAGGAGTTAGACCAAAGCTTATATCAGATTTGGCAAAAGAGTGCAATTCAGCCAGAAACGTAACTTTTGACCCAGAGCTCAGTTTTGAATTACATACACATGTTAGTGGTGTCCTGAGTCGGGGAAGCTAAAAAACCACTCCATTCGCTGATCTGAGCTTTCCCTGAGGAGATAGACCAAAGCTTACATCAGAATTAGCAAAAGAGCCTAATTCAGCCAGAAATGTAACTTTTGACCCAGAACACAGTTTCGAATAACATACACATATTACTGGTGTTCTGTCGGGGAAGGTAAAAAAAGCCACAGCATTCGCTGATATGAGCTTTCACTGAGGAGTTAGACCAAAGTTTATATCAGAATTAGCAAAAGAGCCTAATTCAGCCAGAAACGTAACTTTTGACCCAGAGCTCAGTTTCGAACAACATACAAAGTTTTGTAGTATCCTGAGTCGGGAAACCTAGAAAACCACTCCATTCGCTGATCTGAGCTTTCCCTGAGGAGATAGACGAAAGCTTATATTAGAATTGGCAAAAGAGCCCAATTCAGCCAGAAATGTAACTTTTGACCCAGAGCTCAGTTTTGAAAAACATAAACACATTAATGGTGTCCAGAGTCGGGGAAGCTAAAAGACCACTCCATTCGAGGGTCTGCGCTTTCCCTGAGGAGTTAGACCAAAGCTTATATCAGATTTGGCAAAAGAGTGCAATTCAGCCAGAAACGTAACTTTTGACCCAGAGCTCAGTTTTGAATTACATACACATGTTAGTGGTGTCCTGAGTCGGGGAAGCTAAAAAACCACTCCATTCGCTGATCTGAGCTTTCCCTAAGGAGTTAGACCAAAGCTTATATCAGATTTGGCAAAAGAGTGCAATTCAGCCAGAAACGTAACTTTTGACCCAGAGCTCAGTTTTGAATTACATACACATGTTAGTGGTGTCCTGAGTCGGGGAAGCTAAAAAACCACTCCATTCGCTGATCTGAGCTTTCCCTAAGGAGTTAGACCAAAGCTTATATCAGATTTGGCAAAAGAGTGCAATTCAGCCAGAAACGTAACTTTTGACCCAGAGCTCAGTTTTGAATTACATACACATGTTAGTGGTGTCCTGAGTCGGGGAAGCTAAAAAACCACTCCATTCACTGATCTGAGCTTTCCCTGAGGAGATAGACCAAAGCTTACATCAGAATTAGCAAAAGCTAATAACATACAATTGTTAGTGGAGTCCTGAGTCGGGGAAGCTAAAAAACCACTCCATTCGCTTATCTGAGCTTTCACTGAGGAGTTAGACCAAAGCTTATATCAGAATTGGCAAAAGAGCCCAATTCAGCCAGAAATGTAACTTTTGACCCAGAGCTCAGTTTTGAAAAACATAAACACATTAATGGTGTCCAGAGTCGGGGAAGCTAAAAGACCACTCCATTCGAGGGTCTGCGCTTTCCCTGAGGAGTTAGACCAAAGCTTATATCAGATTTGGCAAAAGAGTGCAATTCAGCCAGAAACGTAACTTTTGACCAAGAGCTCAGTTTTGAATTACATACACATGTTAGTGGTGTCCTGAGTCGGGGAAGCTAAAAAACCACTCCATTCACTGATCTGAGCTTTCCCTGAGGAGATAGACCAAAGCTTACATCAGAATTAGCAAAAGAGCCTAATTCAGCCAGAAATGTAACTTTTGACCCAGAACACAGTTTCGAATAACATACACATATTACTGGTGTTCTGTCGGGGAAGGTAAAAAAAGCCACAGCATTCGCTGATATGAGCTTTCACTGAGGAGTTAGACCAAAGTTTATATCAGAATTAGCAAAAGAGCCTAATTCAGCCAGAAACGTAACTTTTGACCCAGAGCTCAGTTTCGAACAACATACAAAGTTTTGTAGTATCCTGAGTCGGGAAACCTAGAAAACCACTCCATTCGCTGATCTGAGCTTTCCCTGAGGAGTTAGACGAAAGCTTATATTAGAATTGGCAAAATAGCACAATTCAACAAGAAACGTAACTTTTGACCCAGAGCTCAGTTTCCAATAACATACAATTGTTAGTGGTGTCCTGAGTCGGGGAAGCTAAAAAACCACTCCATTCGCAGATCTGAGCTTTCCCTGAGGAGATAGACCAAAGCTTACATCAGAATTAGCAAAAGAGCCTAATTCAGCCAGAAACGTAACTTTTGACCCAGAGCTCAGTTTCGAACAACATACAAAGTTTTGTAGTATCCTGAGTCGGGAAACCTAGAAAACCACTCCATTCGCTGATCTGAGCTTTCCCTGAGGAGATAGACGAAAGCTTATATTAGAATTGGCAAAAGAGCCTAATTCAGCCAGAAACGTAACTTTTGACTCAGAGCTCAGTTTCGAACAACATACAAAGTTTTGTAGTATCCTGAGTCGGGAAACCTAGAAAACCACTCCATTCGCTGATCTGAGCTTTCCCTGAGGAGTTAGACGAAAGCTTATATTAGAATTGGCAAAATAGCACAATTCAACAAGAAACGTAACTTTTGACCCAGAGCTCAGTTTCCAATAACATACAATTGTTAGTGGAGTCCTGAGTCGGGGAAGCTAAAAAACCACTCCATTCGCTTATCTGAGCTTTCACTGAGGAGTTAGACCAAAGCTTATATCAGAATTGGCAAAAGAGCCCAATTCAGCCAGAAATGTAACTTTTGACCCAGAGCTCAGTTTTGAAAAACATAAACACATTAATGGTGTCCAGAGTCGAGGAAGCTAAAAGACCACTCCATTCGAGGATCTGCGCTTTCCCTGAGGAGTTAGACCAAAGCTTATATCAGATTTGGCAAAAGAGTGCAATTCAGCCAGAAACGTAACTTTTGACCCAGAGCTCAGTTTTGAATTACATACACATGTTAGTGGTGTCCTGAGTCGGGGAAGCTAAAAAACCACTCCATTCGCTGATCTGAGCTTTCCCTGAGGAGATAGACCAAAGCTTACATCAGAATTAGCAAAAGAGCCTAATTCAGCCAGAAACGTAAGTTTTGACCCAGAGCTCAGTTTCGAACAACATACAAAGTTTTGTAGTATCCTGAGTCGGGAAACCTAGAAAACCACTCCATTCGCTGATCTGAGCTTTCCCTGAGGAGATAGACGAAAGCTTATATTAGAATTGGCAAAAGAGCCAGAAACGTAACTTTTGACTCAGAGCTCAGTTTCGAACAACATACAAAGTTTTGTAGTATCCTGAGTCGGGAAACCTAGAAAACCACTCCATTCGCTGATCTGAGCTTTCCCTGAGGAGTTAGACGAAAGCTTATATTAGAATTGGCAAAATAGCACAATTCAACAAGAAACGTAACTTTTGACCCAGAGCTCAGTTTCCAATAACATACAATTGTTAGTGGAGTCCTGAGTCGGGGAAGCTAAAAAACCACTCCATTCGCTTATCTGAGCTTTCACTGAGGAGTTAGACCAAAGCTTATATCAGAATTGGCAAAAGAGCCCAATTCAGCCAGAAATGTAACTTTTGACCCAGAACACAGTTTCAAATAACATACACATGTTACTGGTGTTCTGTCGGGGAAGGTAAAAAAAGCCAAACCATTCGCTGATATGAGCTTTCACTGAGGAGTTAGACCAAAGCTTATATCAGATTTGGCAAAAGAGTGCAATTCAGCCAGAAACGTAACTTTTGACCCACAACGCAGTTTCGAATAACATAAACACGTTAATGGTGTCCTGAGTCGGGGAAGCTAAAAAACCACTCCATTCGCTGATCTGAGCTTTCCCTGAGGAGATAGACGAAAGCTTATATTAGAATTGGCAAAAGAGCCTAATTCAGCCAGAAACGTAACTTTTGACTCAGAGCTCAGTTTCGAACAACATACAAAGTTTTGTAGTATCCTGAGTTGGGAAACCTAGAAAACCACTCCATTCGCTGATCTGAGCTTTCCCTGAGGAGATAGACGAAAGCTTATATTACAATTGGCAAAAGAGCCTAATTCAGCCAGAAACGTAACTTTTGACCCACAACGCAGTTTCGAATAACATAAATACGTTAATGGTGACCAGAGTCGAGGAAGCTAAAAGACCACTCCATTCGAGGATCTGCGCTTTCCCTGAGGAGTTAGACCAAAGCTTATATCAGATTTGGCAAAAGAGTGCAATTCAGTCAGAAACGTAACTTTTGACCCAGAGCTCAGTTTTGAATTACATACACGTTAGTGGTGTCCTGAGTCGGGGAAGCTAAAAAACCACTCCATTCGCTGATCTGAGCTTTCCCTGAGGAGATAGACCAAAGCTTACATCAGAATTAGCAAAAGAGCCTAATTCAGCCAGAGACGTAACTTTTGACCCAGAGCTCAGTTTCGAACAACATACATATGTCAGTGGTGTCCTGAGTCGGGGAAGCTAAAAAAACCACTCCATTCGCTGATCTGAGCTTTCCCTAAGGAGTTAGACCAAAGCTTATATCAGATTTGGCAAAAGAGTGCAATTCAGCCAGAAACGTAACTTTTGACACAGAGCTCAGTTTCGAACAACATACATATGTTAGTGGAGTCCTGAGTCGGGGAAGCTAAAAAACCACTCCATTCGCTGATCTGAGCTTTCCCTGAGGAGTTATACCAAAGCTTATATTAGAATTAACAAAATAGCACAATTCAGCCAGAAACGTAACTTTTGACCCAGAGCTCAGTTTCGAACAACATACATATGTTAGTGGTGTCCTGAGTCGGGGAAGCTAAAAAACCACTCCATTCGCTGATCTGAGCTTTCCCTAAGGAGTTAGACCAAAGCTTATATCAGATTTGGCAAAAGAGTGCAATTCAGCCAGAAACGTAACTTTTGACCCAGAGCTCAGTTTCCAATAACATACAATTGTTAGTGGAGTCCTGAGTCGGGGAAGCTAAAAAACCACTCCATTCGCTTATCTGAGCTTTCACTGAGGAGTTAGACCAAAGCTTATATCAGAATTGGCAAAAGAGCCCAATTCAGCCAGAAATGTAACTTTTGACCCAGAGCTCAGTTTTGAAAAACATAAACACATTAATGGTGTCCAGAGTCGAGGAAGCTAAAAGACCACTCCATTCGAGGATCTGCGCTTTCCCTGAGGAGTTAGACCAAAGCTTATATCAGATTTGGCAAAAGAGTGCAATTCAGCCAGAAACGTAACTTTTGACCCAGAGCTCAGTTTTGAATTACATACACATGTTAGTGGTGTCCTGAGTCGGGGAAGCTAAAAAACCACTCCATTCGCTGATCTGAGCTTTCCCTGAGGAGATAGACCAAAGCTTACATCAGAATTAGCAAAAGAGCCTAATTCAGCCAGAAACGTAACTTTTGACCCAGAGCTCAGTTTCGAACAACATACATATGTTAGTAGTGTCCTGAGTCGGGGAAGCTAAAAAAACCACTCCATTCGCTGATCTGAGCTTTCCCTAAGGAGTTAGACCAAAGCTTATATCAGATTTGGCAAAAGAGTGCAATTCAGCCAGAAACGTAACTTTTGACACAGAGCTCAGTTTCGAACAACATACATATGTTAGTGGAGTCCTGAGTCGGGGAAGCTAAAAAACCACTCCATTCGCTGATCTGAGCTTTCCCTGAGGAGTTAGACCAAAGCTTATATTAGAATTAACAAAATAGCACAATTCAGCCAGAAACGTAACTTTTGACCCAGAGCTCAGTTTCGAACAACATACATATGTTACTGGTGTTCTGTCGGGGAAGGTAAAAAAAGCCACAGCATTCGCTGATATGAGCTTTCACTGAGGACTTAGACCAAAGTTTATATCAGAATTAGCAAAAGAGCCTAATTCAGCCAGAAACGTAACTTTTGACCCAGAGCTCAGTTTCGAACAACATACAAAGTTTTGTAGTATCCTGAGTCGGGAAACCTAGAAAACCACTCCATTCGCTGATCTGAGCTTTCCCTGAGGAGATAGACGAAAGCTTATATTAGAATTGGCAAAAGAGCCTAATTCAGCCAGAAACGTAACTTTTGACCCACAACGCAGTTTCGAATAACATAAACACGTTAATGGTGACCAGAGTCGAGGAAGCTAAAAGACCACTCCATTCGAGGATCTGCGCTTTCCCTGAGGAGTTAGACCAAAGCTTATATCAGATTTGGCAAAAGAGTGCAATTCAGCCAGAAACGTAACTTTTGACCCAGAGCTCAGTTTTGAATTACATACACGTTAGTGGTGTCCTGAGTCGGGGAAGCTAAAAAACCACTCCATTCGCTGATCTGAGCTTTCCCTGAGGAGATAGACCAAAGCTTACATCAGAATTAGCAAAAGAGCCTAATTCAGCAAGAAATGTAACTTTTGACCCAGAACACAGTTTCAAATAACATACACATGTTACTGGTGTTCTGTCGGGGAAGGTAAAAAAAGCCAAACCATTCGCTGATATGAGCTTTCACTGAGGAGTTAGACCAAAGCTTATATCAGATTTGGCAAAAGAGTGCAATTCAGCCAGAAACGTAACTTTTGACCCACAACGCAGTTTCGAATAACATAAACACGTTAATGGTGTCCTGAGTCGGGGAAGCTAAAAAACCACTCCATTCGCTGATCTGAGCTTTCCCTGAGGAGATAGACGAAAGCTTATATTAGAATTGGCAAAAGAGCCTAATTCAGCCGGAAACGTAACTTTTGACTCAGAGCTCAGTTTCGAACAACATACAAAGTTTTGTAGTATCCTGAGTTGGGAAACCTAGAAAACCACTCCATTCGCTGATCTGAGCTTTCCCTGAGGAGATAGACGAAAGCTTATATTACAATTGGCAAAAGAGCCTAATTCAGCCAGAAACGTAACTTTTGACCCACAACGCAGTTTCGAATAACATAAATATGTTAATGGTGACCAGAGTCGAGGAAGCTAAAAGACCACTCCATTCGAGGATCTGCGCTTTCCCTGAGGAGTTAGACCAAAGCTTATATCAGATTTGGCAAAAGAGTGCAATTCAGCCAGAAACGTAACTTTTGACCCAGAGCTCAGTTTTGAATTACATACACGTTAGTGGTGTCCTGAGTCGGGGAAGCTAAAAAACCACTCCATTCGCTGATCTGAGCTTTCCCTGAGGAGATAGACCAAAGCTTACATCAGAATTAGCAAAAGAGCCTAATTCAGCCAGAAACGTAACTTTTGACCCAGAGCTCAGTTTCGAACAACATACATATGTCAGTGGTGTCCTGAGTCGGGGAAGCTAAAAAAACCACTCCATTCGCTGATCTGAGCTTTCCCTAAGGAGTTAGACCAAAGCTTATATCAGATTTGGCAAAAGAGTGCAATTCAGCCAGAAACGTAACTTTTGACACAGAGCTCAGTTTCGAACAACATACATATGTTAGTGGAGTCCTGAGTCGGGGAAGCTAAAAAAACCACTCCATTCGCTGATCTGAGCTTTCCCTAAGGAGTTAGACCAAAGCTTATATCAGATTTGGCAAAAGAGTGCAATTCAGCCAGAAACGTAACTTTTGACACAGAGCTCAGTTTCGAACAACATACATATGTTAGTGGAGTCCTGAGTCGGGGAAGCTAAAAAACCACTCCATTCGCTGATCTGAGCTTTCCCTGAGGAGTTAGACCAAAGCTTATATTAGAATTAACAAAATAGCACAATTCAGCCAGAAACGTAACTTTTGACCCAGAGCTCAGTTTCGAACAACATACATATGTTAGTGGTGTCCTGAGTCGGGGAAGCTAAAAAACCACTCCATTCGCTGATCTGAGCTTTCCCTAAGGAGTTAGACCAAAGCTTATATCAGATTTGGCAAAAGAGTGCAATTCAGCCAGAAACGTAACTTTTGACACAGAGCTCAGTTTCGAACAACATACATATGTTAGTGGAGTCCTGAGTCGGGGAAGCTAAAAAACCACTCCATTCGCTGATCTGAGCTTTCCCTGAGGAGTTAGACCAAAGCTTATATTAGAATTAACAAAATAGCACAATTCAGCCAGAAACGTAACTTTTGACCCAGAGCTCAGTTTCGAACAACATACATATGTTACTGGTGTTCTGTCGGGGAAGGTAAAAAAAGCCACAGCATTCGCTGATATGAGCTTTCACTGAGGACTTAGACCAAAGTTTATATCAGAATTAGCAAAAGAGCCTAATTCAGCCAGAAACGTAACTTTTGACCCAGAGCTCAGTTTCGAACAACATACAAAGTTTTGTAGTATCCTGAGTCGGGAAACCTAGAAAACCACTCCATTCGCTGATCTGAGCTTTCCCTGAGGAGATAGACGAAAGCTTATATTAGAATTGGCAAAAGAGCCTAATTCAGCCAGAAACGTAACTTTTGACCCACAACGCAGTTTCGAATAACATAAACACGTTAATGGTGACCAGAGTCGAGGAAGCTAAAAGACCACTCCATTCGAGGATCTGCGCTTTCCCTGAGGAGTTAGACCAAAGCTTATATCAGATTTGGCAAAAGAGTGCAATTCAGCCAGAAACGTAACTTTTGACCCAGAGCTCAGTTTTGAATTACATACACATGTTAGTGGTGTCCTGAGTCGGGGAAGCTAAAAAACCACTCCATTCGCTGATCTGAGCTTTCCCTGAGGAGATAGACCAAAGCTTACATCAGAATTAGCAAAAGAGCCTAATTCAGCAAGAAATGTAACTTTTGACCCAGAACACAGTTTCAAATAACATACACATGTTACTGGTGTTCTGTCGGGGAAGGTAAAAAAAGCCAAACCATTCGCTGATATGAGCTTTCACTGAGGAGTTAGACCAAAGCTTATATCAGATTTGGCAAAAGAGTGCAATTCAGCCAGAAACGTAACTTTTGACCCACAACGCAGTTTCGAATAACATAAACACGTTAATGGTGTCCTGAGTCGGGGAAGCTAAAAAACCACTCCATTCGCTGATCTGAGCTTTCCCTGAGGAGATAGACGAAAGCTTATATTAGAATTGGCAAAAGAGCCTAATTCAGCCAGAAACGTAACTTTTGACTCAGAGCTCAGTTTCGAACAACATACAAAGTTTTGTAGTATCCTGAGTTGGGAAACCTAGAAAACCACTCCATTCGCTGATCTGAGCTTTCCCTGAGGAGTTAGACGAAAGCTTATATTAGAATTGGCAAAATAGCACAATTCAACAAGAAACGTAACTTTTGACCCAGAGCTCAGTTTCCAATAACATACAATTGTTAGTGGAGTCCAGAGTCGAGGAAGCTAAAAGACCACTCCATTCGAGGATCTGCGCTTTCCCTGAGGAGTTAGACCAAAGCTTATATCAGATTTGGCAAAAGAGTGCAATTCAGCCAGAAACGTAACTTTTGACCCAGAGCTCAGTTTTGAATTACATACACATGTTAGTGGTGTCCTGAGTCGGGGAAGCTAAAAAACCACTCCATTCGCTGATCTGAGCTTTCCCTGAGGAGATAGACCAAAGCTTACATCAGAATTAGCAAAAGAGCCTAATTCAGCCAGAAACGTAACTTTTGACCCAGAGCTCAGTTTCGAACAACATACATATGTTAGTGGTGTCCTGAGTCGGGGAAGCTAAAAAACCACTCCATTCGCTGATCTGAGCTTTCCCTAAGGAGTTAGACCAAAGCTTATATCAGATTTGGCAAAAGAGTGCAATTCAGCCAGAAACGTAACTTTTGACCCAGAGCTCAGTTTTGAATTACATACACATGTTACTGGTGTTCTGTCGGGGAAGGTAAAAAAAGCCACAGCATTCGCTGATATGAGCTTTCACTGAGGAGTTAGACCAAAGTTTATATCAGAATTAGCAAAAGAGCCTAATTCAGCCAGAAACGTAACTTTTGACCCAGAGCTCAGTTTCGAACAACATACAAAGTTTTGTAGTATCCTGAGTCGGGAAACCTAGAAAACCACTCCATTCGCTGATCTGAGCTTTCCCTGAGGAGATAGACGAAAGCTTATATTAGAATTGGCAAAAGAGCCTAATTCAGCCAGAAACGTAACTTTTGACCCACAACGCAGTTTCGAATAACATAAACACGTTAATGGTGACCAGAGTCGAGGAAGCTAAAAGACCACTCCATTCGAGGATCTGCGCTTTCCCTGAGGAGTTAGACCAAAGCTTATATCAGATTTGGCAAAAGAGTGCAATTCAGCCAGAAACGTAACTTTTGTCCCAGAGCTCAGTTTTGAATTACATACACATGTTAGTGGTGTCCTGAGTCGGGGAAGCTAAAAAACCACTCCATTCGCTGATCTGAGCTTTCCCTGAGGAGATAGACGAAAGCTTATATTAGAATTGGCAAAAGAGCCTAATTCAGCCAGAAACGTAACTTTTGACTCAGAGCTCAGTTTCGAACAACATACAAAGTTTTGTAGTATCCTGAGTTGGGAAACCTAGAAAACCACTCCATTCGCTGATCTGAGCTTTCCCTGAGGAGTTAGACGAAAGCTTATATTAGAATTGGCAAAATAGCACAATTCAACAAGAAACGTAACTTTTGACCCAGAGCTCAGTTTCCAATAACATACAATTGTTAGTGGAGTCCTGAGTCGGGGAAGCTAAAAAACCACTCCATTCGCTTATCTGAGCTTTCACTGAGGAGTTAGACCAAAGCTTATATCAGAATTGGCAAAAGAGCCCAATTCAGCCAGAAATGTAACTTTTGACCCAGAGCTCAGTTTTGAAAAACATAAACACATTAATGGTGTCCAGAGTCGAGGAAGCTAAAAGACCACTCCATTCGAGGATCTGCGCTTTCCCTGAGGAGTTAGACCAAAGCTTATATCAGATTTGGCAAAAGAGTGCAATTCAGCCAGAAACGTAACTTTTGACCCAGAGCTCAGTTTTGAATTACATACACATGTTAGTGGTGTCCTGAGTCGGGGAAGCTAAAAAACCACTCCATTCGCTGATCTGAGCTTTCCCTGAGGAGATAGACCAAAGCTTACATCAGAATTAGCAAAAGAGCCTAATTCAGCCAGAAACGTAACTTTTGACCCAGAGCTCAGTTTCGAACAACATACATATGTTAGTAGTGTCCTGAGTCGGGGAAGCTAAAAAAACCACTCCATTCGCTGATCTGAGCTTTCCCTAAGGAGTTAGACCAAAGCTTATATCAGATTTGGCAAAAGAGTGCAATTCAGCCAGAAACGTAACTTTTGACACAGAGCTCAGTTTCGAACAACATACATATGTTAGTGGAGTCCTAAGTCGGGGAAGCTAAAAAACCACTCCATTCGCTGATCTGAGCTTTCCCTGAGGAGTTAGACCAAAGCTTATATTAGAATTAACAAAATAGCACAATTCAGCCAGAAACGAAACTTTTGACCCAGAGCTCAGTTTCGAACAACATACATATGTTAGTGGTGTCCTGAGTCGGGGAAGCTAAAAAACCACTCCATTCGCTGATCTGAGCTTTCCCTAAGGAGTTAGACCAAAGCTTATATCAGATTTGGCAAAAGAGTGCAATTCAGCCAGAAACGTAACTTTTGACCCAGAGCTCAGTTTTGAATTACATACACATGTTACTGGTGTTCTGTCGGGGAAGGTAAAAAAAGCCACAGCATTCGCTGATATGAGCTTTCACTGAGGAGTTAGACCAAAGTTTATATCAGAATTAGCAAAAGAGCCTAATTCAGCCAGAAACGTAACTTTTGACCCAGAGCTCAGTTTCGAACAACATACAAAGTTTTGTAGTATCCTGAGTCGGGAAACCTAGAAAACCACTCCATTCGCTGATCTGAGCTTTCCCTGAGGAGATAGACGAAAGCTTATATTAGAATTGGCAAAAGAGCCTAATTCAGCCAGAAACGTAACTTTTGACCCACAACGCAGTTTCGAATAACATAAACACGTTAATGGTGACCAGAGTCGAGGAAGCTAAAAGACCACTCCATTCGAGGATCTGCGCTTTCCCTGAGGAGTTAGACCAAAGCTTATATCAGATTTGGCAAAAGAGTGCAATTCAGCCAGAAACGTAACTTTTGACCCAGAGCTCAGTTTTGAATTACATACACATGTTAGTGGTGTCCTGAGTCGGGGAAGCTAAAAAACCACTCCATTCGCTGATCTGAGCTTTCCCTGAGGAGATAGACCAAAGCTTACATCAGAATTAGCAAAAGAGCCTAATTCAGCAAGAAATGTAACTTTTGACCCAGAACACAGTTTCAAATAACATACACATGTTACTGGTGTTCTGTCGGGGAAGGTAAAAAAAGCCAAACCATTCGCTGATATGAGCTTTCACTGAGGAGTTAGACCAAAGCTTATATCAGATTTGGCAAAAGAGTGCAATTCAGCCAGAAACGTAACTTTTGACCCACAACGCAGTTTCGAATAACATAAACACGTTAATGGTGTCCTGAGTCGGGGAAGCTAAAAAACCACTCCATTCGCTGATCTGAGCTTTCCCTGAGGAGATAGACGAAAGCTTATATTAGAATTGGCAAAAGAGCCTAATTCAGCCAGAAACGTAACTTTTGACTCAGAGCTCAGTTTCGAACAACATACAAAGTTTTGTAGTATCCTGAGTTGGGAAACCTAGAAAACCACTCCATTCGCTGATCTGAGCTTTCCCTGAGGAGTTAGACGAAAGCTTATATTAGAATTGGCAAAATAGCACAATTCAACAAGAAACGTAACTTTTGACCCAGAGCTCAGTTTCCAATAACATACAATTGTTAGTGGAGTCCTGAGTCGGGGAAGCTAAAAAACCACTCCATTCGCTTATCTGAGCTTTCACTGAGGAGTTAGACCAAAGCTTATATCAGAATTGGCAAAAGAGCCCAATTCAGCCAGAAATGTAACTTTTGACCCAGAGCTCAGTTTTGAAAAACATAAACACATTAATGGTGTCCAGAGTCGAGGAAGCTAAAAGACCACTCCATTCGAGGATCTGCGCTTTCCCTGAGGAGTTAGACCAAAGCTTATATCAGATTTGGCAAAAGAGTGCAATTCAGCCAGAAACGTAACTTTTGACCCAGAGCTCAGTTTTGAATTACATACACATGTTAGTGGTGTCCTGAGTCGGGGAAGCTAAAAAACCACTCCATTCGCTGATCTGAGCTTTCCCTGAGGAGATAGACCAAAGCTTACATCAGAATTAGCAAAAGAGCCTAATTCAGCCAGAAACGTAACTTTTGACCCAGAGCTCAGTTTCGAACAACATACATATGTTAGTGGTGTCCTGAGTCGGGGAAGCTAAAAAAACCACTCCATTCGCTGATCTGAGCTTTCCCTAAGGAGTTAGACCAAAGCTTATATCAGATTTGGCAAAAGAGTGCAATTCAGCCAGAAACGTAACTTTTGACCCAGAGCTCAGTTTCGAACAACATACATATGTTAGTGGT
This sequence comes from Natrix helvetica, assembly GCF_964273705.1. Taxonomy (NCBI): domain Eukaryota; kingdom Metazoa; phylum Chordata; class Lepidosauria; order Squamata; family Natricidae; genus Natrix; species Natrix helvetica. The sequence goes on along the minus strand of NC_138559.1, from coordinate 4,287,935 downwards.
GTCCTGAGTCGGGGAAGCTAAAAAACCACTCCATTCGCTGATCTGAGCTTTCCCTAAGGAGTTAGACCAAAGCTTATATCAGATTTGGCAAAAGAGTGCAATTCAGCCAGAAACGTAACTTTTGACCCAGAGCTCAGTTTTGAATTACATACACATGTTAGTGGTGTCCTGAGTCGGGGAAGCTAAAAAACCACTCCATTCGCTGATCTGAGCTTTCCCTGAGGAGATAGACCAAAGCTTACATCAGAATTAGCAAAAGAGCCTAATTCAGCCAGAAATGTAACTTTTGACCCAGAGCTCAGTTTTGAATTACATACACATGTTACTGGTGTTCTGTCGGGGAAGCTAAAAAACCACTCCATTCGCTGATCTGAGCTTTCCCTGAGGAGATAGACCAAAGCTTATATCAGATTTGGCAAAAGAGTGCAATTCAGCCAGAAACGTAACTTTTGACCCAGAGCTCAGTTTTGAATTACATACACATGTTACTGGTGTTCTGTCGGGGAAGGTAAAAAAAGCCACAGTATTCGCTGATATGAGCTTTCACTGAGGAGTTAGACCAAAGTTTATATCAGAATTAGCAAAAGAGCCTAATTCAGCCAGAAACGTAACTTTTGACCCAGAGCTCAGTTTCGAACAACATACAAAGTTTTGTAGTATCCTGAGTCGGGAAACCTAGAAAACCACTCCATTCGCTGATCTGAGCTTTCCCTGAGGAGATAGACGAAAGCTTATATTAGAATTGGCAAAAGAGCCTAATTCAGCCAGAAACGTAACTTTTGACCCACAACGCAGTTTCGAATAACATAAACACGTTAATGGTGACCAGAGTCGAGGAAGCTAAAAGACCACTCCATTCGAGGATCTGCGCTTTCCCTGAGGAGTTAGACCAAAGCTTATATCAGATTTGGCAAAAGAGTGCAATTCAGCCAGAAACGTAACTTTTGACCCAGAGCTCAGTTTTGAATTACATACACATGTTAGTGGTGTCCTGAGTCGGGGAAGCTAAAAAACCACTCCATTCGCTGATCTGAGCTTTCCCTGAGGAGATAGACCAAAGCTTACATCAGAATTAGCAAAAGAGCCTAATTCAGCAAGAAATGTAACTTTTGACCCAGAACACAGTTTCAAATAACATACACATGTTACTGGTGTTCTGTCGGGGAAGGTAAAAAAAGCCAAACCATTCGCTGATATGAGCTTTCACTGAGGAGTTAGACCAAAGCTTATATCAGATTTGGCAAAAGAGTGCAATTCAGCCAGAAACGTAACTTTTGACCCACAACACAGTTTCGAATAACATAAACACGTTAATGGTGTCCTGAGTCGGGGAAGCTAAAAAACCACTCCATTCGATGATCTGAGCTTTCCCTGAGGAGATAGACGAAAGCTTATATTAGAATTGGCAAAAGAGCCTAATTCAGCCAGAAACGTAACTTTTGACTCAGAGCTCAGTTTCGAACAACATACAAAGTTTTGTAGTATCCTGAGTTGGGAAACCTAGAAAACCACTCCATTCGCTGATCTGAGCTTTCCCTGAGGAGTTAGACGAAAGCTTATATTAGAATTGGCAAAATAGCACAATTCAACAAGAAACGTAACTTTTGACCCAGAGCTCAGTTTCGAATAACATACAATTGTTAGTGGAGTCCTGAGTCGGGGAAGCTAAAAAACCACTCCATTCGCTTATCTGAGCTTTCACTGAGGAGTTAGACCAAAGCTTATATCAGAATTGGCAAAAGAGCCCAATTCAGCCAGAAATGTAACTTTTCACCCAGAGCTCAGTTTTGAAAAACATAAACACATTAATGGTGTCCAGAGTCGAGGAAGCTAAAAGACCACTCCATTCGAGGATCTGCGCTTTCCCTGAGGAGTTAGACCAAAGCTTATATCAGATTTGGCAAAAGAGTGCAATTCAGCCAGAAACGTAACTTTTGACCCAGAGCTCAGTTTTGAATTACATACACATGTTAGTGGTGTCCTGAGTCGGGGAAGCTAAAAAACCACTCCATTCGCTGATCTGAGCTTTCCCTGAGGAGATAGACCAAAGCTTACATCAGAATTAGCAAAAGAGCCTAATTCAGCCAGAAACGTAACTTTGGACCCAGAGCTCAGTTTCGAACAATATACATATGTTAGTGGTGTCCTGAGTCGGGGAAGCTAAAAAAACCACTCCATTCGCTGATCTGAGCTTTCCCTAAGGAGTTAGACCAAAGCTTATATCAGATTTGGCAAAAGAGTGCAATTCAGCCAGAAACGTAACTTTTGACCCAGAGCTCAGTTTCGAACAACATACATATGTTAGTGGTGTCCTGAGTCGGGGAAGCTAAAAAACCACTCCATTCGCTGATCTGAGCTTTCCCTAAGGAGTTAGACCAAAGCTTATATCAGATTTGGCAAAAGAGTGCAATTCAGCCAGAAACGTAACTTTTGACCCAGAGCTCAGTTTTGAATTACATACACATGTTAGTGGTGTCCTGAGTCGGGGAAGCTAAAAAACCACTCCATTCGCTGATCTGAGCTTTCCCTGAGGAGATAGACCAAAGCTTACATCAGAATTAGCAAAAGAGCCTAATTCAGCCAGAAATGTAACTTTTGACCCAGAACACAGTTTCGAATAACATACACATATTACTGGTGTTCTGTCGGGGAAGGTAAAAAAAGCCACAGCATTCGCTGATATGAGCTTTCACTGAGGAGTTAGACCAAAGTTTATATCAGAATTAGCAAAAGAGCCTAATTCAGCCAGAAACGTAACTTTTGACCCAGAGCTCAGTTTCGAACAACATACAAAGTTTTGTAGTATCCTGAGTCGGGAAACCTAGAAAACCACTCCATTCGCTGATCTGAGCTTTCCCTGAGGAGATAGACGAAAGCTTATATTAGAATTGGCAAAAGAGCCCAATTCAGCCAGAAATGTAACTTTTGACCCAGAGCTCAGTTTTGAAAAACATAAACACATTAATGGTGTCCAGAGTCGGGGAAGCTAAAAGACCACTCCATTCGAGGGTCTGCGCTTTCCCTGAGGAGTTAGACCAAAGCTTATATCAGATTTGGCAAAAGAGTGCAATTCAGCCAGAAACGTAACTTTTGACCCAGAGCTCAGTTTTGAATTACATACACATGTTAGTGGTGTCCTGAGTCGGGGAAGCTAAAAAACCACTCCATTCGCTGATCTGAGCTTTCCCTAAGGAGTTAGACCAAAGCTTATATCAGATTTGGCAAAAGAGTGCAATTCAGCCAGAAACGTAACTTTTGACCCAGAGCTCAGTTTTGAATTACATACACATGTTAGTGGTGTCCTGAGTCGGGGAAGCTAAAAAACCACTCCATTCACTGATCTGAGCTTTCCCTGAGGAGATAGACCAAAGCTTACATCAGAATTAGCAAAAGCTAATAACATACAATTGTTAGTGGAGTCCTGAGTCGGGGAAGCTAAAAAACCACTCCATTCGCTTATCTGAGCTTTCACTGAGGAGTTAGACCAAAGCTTATATCAGAATTGGCAAAAGAGCCCAATTCAGCCAGAAATGTAACTTTTGACCCAGAGCTCAGTTTTGAAAAACATAAACACATTAATGGTGTCCAGAGTCGGGGAAGCTAAAAGACCACTCCATTCGAGGGTCTGCGCTTTCCCTGAGGAGTTAGACCAAAGCTTATATCAGATTTGGCAAAAGAGTGCAATTCAGCCAGAAACGTAACTTTTGACCAAGAGCTCAGTTTTGAATTACATACACATGTTTGTGGAGTCCTGAGTCGGGGAAGCTAAAAAACCACTCCATTCGCTGATCTGAGCTTTCCCTGAGGAGATAGACCAAAGCTTACATCAGAATTAGCAAAAGAGCCTAATTCAGCCAGAAATGTAACTTTTGACCCAGAACACAGTTTCGAATAACATACACATATTACTGGTGTTCTGTCGGGGAAGGTAAAAAAAGCCACAGCATTCGCTGATATGAGCTTTCACTGAGGAGTTAGACCAAAGTTTATATCAGAATTAGCAAAAGAGCCTAATTCAGCCAGAAACGTAACTTTTGACCCAGAGCTCAGTTTCGAACAACATACAAAGTTTTGTAGTATCCTGAGTCGGGAAACCTAGAAAACCACTCCATTCGCTGATCTGCGCTTTCCCTGAGGAGTTAGACCAAAGCTTATATCAGATTTGGCAAAAGAGTGCAATTCAGCCAGAAACGTAACTTTTGACCAAGAGCTCAGTTTTGAATTACATACACATGTTTGTGGTGTCCTGAGTCGGGGAAGCTAAAAAACCACTCCATTCGCTGATCTGAGCTTTCCCTGAGGAGATAGACCAAAGCTTACATCAGAATTAGCAAAAGAGCCTAATTCAGCCAGAAATGTAACTTTTGACCCAGAACACAGTTTCAAATAACATACACATATTACTGGTGTTCTGTCGGGGAAGGTAAAAAAAGCCACAGCATTCGCTGATATGAGCTTTCACTGAGGAGATAGACCAAAGCTTACATCAGAATTAGCAAAAGAGCCTAATTCAGCCAGAAACGTAACTTTTGACCCAGAGCTCAGTTTCGAACAACATACATATGTTAGTAGTGTCCTGAGTCGGGGAAGCTAAAAAAACCACTCCATTCGCTGATCTGAGCTTTCCCTAAGGAGTTAGACCAAAGCTTATATCAGATTTGGCAAAAGAGTGCAATTCAGCCAGAAACGTAACTTTTGACACAGAGCTCAGTTTCGAACAACATACATATGTTAGTGGAGTCCTGAGTCGGGGAAGCTAAAAAATCACTCCATTCGCTGATCTGAGCTTTCCCTGAGGAGTTAGACCAAAGCTTATATTAGAATTAACAAAATAGCACAATTCAGCCAGAAACGTAACTTTTGACCCAGAGCTCAGTTTCGAACAACATACATATGTTAGTGGTGTCCTGAGTCGGGGAAGGTAAAAAACCACTCCATTCGCTGATCTGAGCTTTCCCTAAGGAGTTAGACCAAAGCTTATATCAGATTTGGCAAAAGAGTGCAATTCAGCCAGAAACGTAACTTTTGACCCAGAGCTCAGTTTTGAATTACATACACATGTTACTGGTGTTCTGTCGGGGAAGGTAAAAAAAGCCACAGCATTCGCTGATATGAGCTTTCACTGAGGAGTTAGACCAAAGTTTATATCAGAATTAGCAAAAGAGCCTAATTCAGCCAGAAACGTAACTTTTGACCCAGAGCTCAGTTTCGAACAACATACAAAGTTTTGTAGTATCCTGAGTTGGGAAACCTAGAAAACCACTCCATTCGCTGATCTGAGCTTTCCCTGAGGAGTTAGACGAAAGCTTATATTAGAATTGGCAAAATAGCACAATTCAACAAGAAACGTAACTTTTGACCCAGAGCTCAGTTTCCAATAACATACAATTGTTAGTGGAGTCCTGAGTCGGGGAAGCTAAAAAACCACTCCATTCGCTTATCTGAGCTTTCACTGAGGAGTTAGACCAAAGCTTATATCAGAATTGGCAAAAGAGCCCAATTCAGCCAGAAATGTAACTTTTGACCCAGAGCTCAGTTTTGAAAAACATAAACACATTAATGGTGTCCAGAGTCGAGGAAGCTAAAAGACCACTCCATTCGAGGATCTGCGCTTTCCCTAAGGAGTTAGACCAAAGCTTATATCAGATTTGGCAAAAGAGTGCAATTCAGCCAGAAACGTAACTTTTGACCCAGAGCTCAGTTTTGAATTACATACACATGTTAGTGGTGTCCTGAGTCGGGGAAGCTAAAAAACCACTCCATTCGCTGATCTGAGCTTTCCCTGAGGAGATAGACCAAAGCTTACATCAGAATTAGCAAAAGAGCCTAATTCAGCCAGAAATGTAACTTTTGACCCAGAGCTCAGTTTTGAATTACATACACATGTTACTGGTGTTCTGTCGGGGAAGCTAAAAAACCACTCCATTCGCTGATCTGAGCTTTCCCTGAGGAGATAGACCAAAGCTTATATCAGATTTGGCAAAAGAGTGCAATTCAGCCAGAAACGTAACTTTTGACCCAGAGCTCAGTTTTGAATTACATACACATGTTACTGGTGTTCTGTCGGGGAAGGTAAAAAAAGCCACAGCATTCGCTGATATGAGCTTTCACTGAGGAGTTAGACCAAAGTTTATATCAGAATTAGCAAAAGAGCCTAATTCAGCCAGAAACGTAACTTTTGACCCAGAGCTCAGTTTCGAACAACATACAAAGTTTTGTAGTATCCTGAGTCGGGAAACCTAGAAAACCACTCCATTCGCTGATCTGAGCTTTCCCTGAGGAGATAGACGAAAGCTTATATTAGAATTGGCAAAAGAGCCTAATTCAGCCAGAAACGAAACTTTTGACCCACAACGCAGTTTCGAATAACATAAACACGTTAATGGTGACCAGAGTCGAGGAAGCTAAAAGACCACTCCATTCGAGGATCTGCGCTTTCCCTGAGGAGTTAGACCAAAGCTTATATCAGATTTGGCAAAAGAGTGCAATTCAGCCAGAAACGTAACTTTTGACCCAGAGCTCAGTTTTGAATTACATACACATGTTAGTGGTGTCCTGAGTCGGGGAAGCTAAAAAACCACTCCATTCGCTGATCTGAGCTTTCCCTGAGGAGATAGACCAAAGCTTACATCAGAATTAGCAAAAGAGCCTAATTCAGCAAGAAATGTAACTTTTGACCCAGAACACAGTTTCAAATAACATACACATGTTACTGGTGTTCTGTCGGGGAAGGTAAAAAAAGCCAAACCATTCGCTGATATGAGCTTTCACTGAGGAGTTAGACCAAAGCTTATATCAGATTTGGCAAAAGAGTGCAATTCAGCCAGAAACGTAACTTTTGACCCACAACGCAGTTTCGAATAACATAAACACGTTAATGGTGTCCTGAGTCGGGGAAGCTAAAAAACCACTCCATTCGATGATCTGAGCTTTCCCTGAGGAGATAGACGAAAGCTTATATTAGAATTGGCAAAAGAGCCTAATTCAGCCAGAAACGTAACTTTTGACTCAGAGCTCAGTTTTGAACAACATACAAAGTTTTGTAGTATCCTGAGTTGGGAAACCTAGAAAACCACTCCATTCGCTGATCTGAGCTTTCCCTGAGGAGTTAGACGAAAGCTTATATTAGAATTGGCAAAATAGCACAATTCAACAAGAAACGTAACTTTTGACCCAGAGCTCAGTTTCCAATAACATACAATTGTTAGTGGAGTCCTGAGTCGGGGAAGCTAAAAAACCACTCCATTCGCTTATCTGAGCTTTCACTGAGGAGTTAGACCAAAGCTTATATCAGAATTGGCAAAAGAGCCCAATTCAGCCAGAAATGTAACTTTTGACCCAGAGCTCAGTTTTGAAAAACATAAACACATTAATGGTGTCCAGAGTCGAGGAAGCTAAAAGACCACTCCATTCGAGGATCTGCGCTTTCCCTGAGGAGTTAGACCAAAGCTTATATCAGATTTGGCAAAAGAGTGCAATTCAGCCAGAAACGTAACTTTTGACCCAGAGCTCAGTTTTGAATTACATACACATGTTAGTGGTGTCCTGAGTCGGGGAAGCTAAAAAACCACTCCATTCGCTGATCTGAGCTTTCCCTGAGGAGATAGACCAAAGCTTACATCAGAATTAGCAAAAGAGCCTAATTCAGCCAGAAACGTAACTTTGGACCCAGAGCTCAGTTTCGAACAATATACATATGTTAGTGGTGTCCTGAGTCAGGGAAGCTAAAAAAACCACTCCATTCGCTGATCTGAGCTTTCCCTAAGGAGTTAGACCAAAGCTTATATCAGATTTGGCAAAAGAGTGCAATTCAGCCAGAAACGTAACTTTTGACCCAGAGCTCAGTTTTGAATTACATACACATGTTAGTGGTGTCCTGAGTCGGGGAAGCTAAAAAACCACTCCATTCGCTGATCTGAGCTTTCCCTGAGGAGATAGACCAAAGCTTACATCAGAATTAGCAAAAGAGCCTAATTCAGCCAGAAACGTAACTTTTGACCCAGAGCTCAGTTTCGAACAACATACAAAGTTTTGTAGTATCCTGAGTTGGGAAACCTAGAAAACCACTCCATTCGCTGATCTGAGCTTTCCCTGAGGAGTTAGACGAAAGCTTATATTAGAATTGGCAAAATAGCACAATTCAACAAGAAACGTAACTTTTGACCCAGAGCTCAGTTTCCAATAACATACAATTGTTAGTGGAGTCCTGAGTCGGGGAAGCTAAAAAACCACTCCATTCGCTTATCTGAGCTTTCACTGAGGAGTTAGACCAAAGCTTATATCAGAATTGGCAAAAGAGCCCAATTCAGCCAGAAATGTAACTTTTGACCCAGAGCTCAGTTTTGAAAAACATAAACACATTAATGGTGTCCAGAGTCGGGGAAGCTAAAAGACCACTCCATTCGAGGATCTGCGCTTTCCCTAAGGAGTTAGACCAAAGCTTATATCAGATTTGGCAAAAGAGTGCAATTCAGCCAGAAACGTAACTTTTGACCCAGAGCTCAGTTTTGAATTACATACACATGTTAGTGGTGTCCTGAGTCGGGGAAGCTAAAAAACCACTCCATTCGCTGATCTGAGCTTTCCCTGAGGAGATAGACCAAAGCTTACATCAGAATTAGCAAAAGAGCCTAATTCAGCCAGAAATGTAACTTTTGACCCAGAGCTCAGTTTTGAATTACATACACATGTTACTGGTGTTCTGTCGGGGAAGCTAAAAAACCACTCCATTCGCTGATCTGAGCTTTCCCTGAGGAGATAGACCAAAGCTTATATCAGATTTGGCAAAAGAGTGCAATTCAGCCAGAAACGTAACTTTTGACCCAGAGCTCAGTTTTGAATTACATACACATGTTACTGGTGTTCTGTCGGGGAAGGTAAAAAAAGCCACAGCATTCGCTGATATGAGCTTTCACTGAGGAGTTAGACCAAAGTTTATATCAGAATTAGCAAAAGAGCCTAATTCAGCCAGAAACGTAACTTTTGACCCAGAGCTCAGTTTCGAACAACATACAAAGTTTTGTAGTATCCTGAGTCGGGAAACCTAGAAAACCACTCCATTCGCTGATCTGAGCTTTCCCTGAGGAGATAGACGAAAGCTTATATTAGAATTGGCAAAAGAGCCTAATTCAGCCAGAAACGTAACTTTTGACCCACAACGCAGTTTCGAATAACATAAACACGTTAATGGTGACCAGAGTCGAGGAAGCTAAAAGACCACTCCATTCGAGGATCTGCGCTTTCCCTGAGGAGTTAGACCAAAGCTTATATCAGATTTGGCAAAAGAGTGCAATTCAGCCAGAAACGTAACTTTTGACCCAGAGCTCAGTTTTGAATTACATACACATGTTAGTGGTGTCCTGAGTCGGGGAAGCTAAAAAACCACTCCATTCGCTGATCTGAGCTTTCCCTGAGGAGATAGACCAAAGCTTACATCAGAATTAGCAAAAGAGCCTAATTCAGCAAGAAATGTAACTTTTGACCCAGAACACAGTTTCAAATAACATACACATGTTACTGGTGTTCTGTCGGGGAAGGTAAAAAAAGCCAAACCATTCGCTGATATGAGCTTTCACTGAGGAGTTAGACCAAAGCTTATATCAGATTTGGCAAAAGAGTGCAATTCAGCCAGAAACGTAACTTTTGACCCACAACGCAGTTTCGAATAACATAAACACGTTAATGGTGTCCTGAGTCGGGGAAGCTAAAAAACCACTCCATTCGATGATCTGAGCTTTCCCTGAGGAGATAGACGAAAGCTTATATTAGAATTGGCAAAAGAGCCTAATTCAGCCAGAAACGTAACTTTTGACTCAGAGCTCAGTTTCGAACAACATACAAAGTTTTGTAGTATCCTGAGTTGGGAAACCTAGAAAACCACTCCATTCGCTGATCTGAGCTTTCCCTGAGGAGTTAGACGAAAGCTTATATTAGAATTGGCAAAATAGCACAATTCAACAAGAAACGTAACTTTTGACCCAGAGCTCAGTTTCCAATAACATACAATTGTTAGTGGAGTCCTGAGTCGGGGAAGCTAAAAAACCACTCCATTCGCTTATCTGAGCTTTCACTGAGGAGTTAGACCAAAGCTTATATCAGAATTGGCAAAAGAGCCCAATTCAGCCAGAAATGTAACTTTTCACCCAGAGCTCAGTTTTGAAAAACATAAACACATTAATGGTGTCCAGAGTCGAGGAAGCTAAAAGACCACTCCATTCGAGGATCTGCGCTTTCCCTGAGGAGTTAGACCAAAGCTTATATCAGATTTGGCAAAAGAGTGCAATTCAGCCAGAAACGTAACTTTTGACCCAGAGCTCAGTTTTGAATTACATACACATGTTAGTGGTGTCCTGAGTCGGGGAAGCTAAAAAACCACTCCATTCGCTGATCTGAGCTTTCCCTGAGGAGATAGACCAAAGCTTACATCAGAATTAGCAAAAGAGCCTAATTCAGCCAGAAACGTAACTTTGGACCCAGAGCTCAGTTTCGAACAATATACATATGTTAGTGGTGTCCTGAGTCAGGGAAGCTAAAAAAACCACTCCATTCGCTGATCTGAGCTTTCCCTAAGGAGTTAGACCAAAGCTTATATCAGATTTGGCAAAAGAGTGCAATTCAGCCAGAAACGTAACTTTTGACCCAGAGCTCAGTTTTGAATTACATACACATGTTAGTGGTGTCCTGAGTCGGGGAAGCTAAAAAACCACTCCATTCGCTGATCTGAGCTTTCCCTGAGGAGATAGACCAAAGCTTACATCAGAATTAGCAAAAGAGCCTAATTCAGCCAGAAATGTAACTTTTGACCCAGAACACAGTTTCGAATAACATACACATATTACTGGTGTTCTGTCGGGGAAGGTAAAAAAAGCCACAGCATTCGCTGATATGAGCTTTCACTGAGGAGTTAGACCAAAGTTTATATCAGAATTAGCAAAAGAGCCTAATTCAGCCAGAAACGTAACTTTTGACCCAGAGCTCAGTTTCGAACAACATACAAAGTTTTGTAGTATCCTGAGTCGGGAAACCTAGAAAACCACTCCATTCGCTGATCTGAGCTTTCCCTGAGGAGATAGACGAAAGCTTATATTAGAATTGGCAAAAGAGCCCAATTCAGCCAGAAATGTAACTTTTGACCCAGAGCTCAGTTTTGAAAAACATAAACACATTAATGGTGTCCAGAGTCGGGGAAGCTAAAAGACCACTCCATTCGAGGGTCTGCGCTTTCCCTGAGGAGTTAGACCAAAGCTTATATCAGATTTGGCAAAAGAGTGCAATTCAGCCAGAAACGTAACTTTTGACCCAGAGCTCAGTTTTGAATTACATACACATGTTAGTGGTGTCCTGAGTCGGGGAAGCTAAAAAACCACTCCATTCGCTGATCTGAGCTTTCCCTAAGGAGTTAGACCAAAGCTTATATCAGATTTGGCAAAAGAGTGCAATTCAGCCAGAAACGTAACTTTTGACCCAGAGCTCAGTTTTGAATTACATACACATGTTAGTGGTGTCCTGAGTCGGGGAAGCTAAAAAACCACTCCATTCACTGATCTGAGCTTTCCCTGAGGAGATAGACCAAAGCTTACATCAGAATTAGCAAAAGCTAATAACATACAATTGTTAGTGGAGTCCTGAGTCGGGGAAGCTAAAAAACCACTCCATTCGCTTATCTGAGCTTTCACTGAGGAGTTAGACCAAAGCTTATATCAGAATTGGCAAAAGAGCCCAATTCAGCCAGAAATGTAACTTTTTACCCAGAGCTCAGTTTTGAAAAACATAAACACATTAATGGTGTCCAGAGTCGGGGAAGCTAAAAGACCACTCCATTCGAGGGTCTGCGCTTTCCCTGAGGAGTTAGACCAAAGCTTATATCAGATTTGGCAAAAGAGTGCAATTCAGCCAGAAACGTAACTTTTGACCAAGAGCTCAGTTTTGAATTACATACACATGTTTGTGGTGTCCTGAGTCGGGGAAGCTAAAAAACCACTCCATTCGCTGATCTGAGCTTTCCCTGAGGAGATAGACCAAAGCTTACATCAGAATTAGCAAAAGAGCCTAATTCAGCCAGAAATGTAACTTTTGACCCAGAACACAGTTTCGAATAACATACACATATTACTGGTGTTCTGTCGGGGAAGGTAAAAAAAGCCACAGCATTCGCTGATATGAGCTTTCACTGAGGAGTTAGACCAAAGTTTATATCAGAATTAGCAAAAGAGCCTAATTCAGCCAGAAACGTAACTTTTGACCCAGAGCTCAGTTTCGAACAACATACAAAGTTTTGTAGTATCCTGAGTCGGGAAACCTAGAAAACCACTCCATTCGCTGATCTGCGCTTTCCCTGAGGAGTTAGACCAAAGCTTATATCAGATTTGGCAAAAGAGTGCAATTCAGCCAGAAACGTAACTTTTGACCAAGAGCTCAGTTTTGAATTACATACACATGTTTGTGGTGTCCTGAGTCGGGGAAGCTAAAAAACCACTCCATTCGCTGATCTGAGCTTTCCCTGAGGAGATAGACCAAAGCTTACATCAGAATTAGCAAAAGAGCCTAATTCAGCCAGAAATGTAACTTTTGACCCAGAACACAGTTTTGAATAACATACACATATTACTGGTGTTCTGTCGGGGAAGGTAAAAAAAGCCACAGCATTCGCTGATATGACCTTTCACTGAGGAGATAGACCAAAGCTTACATCAGAATTAGCAAAAGAGCCTAATTCAGCCAGAAACGTAACTTTTGACCCAGAGCTCAGTTTCGAACAACATACATATGTTAGTAGTGTCCTGAGTCGGGGAAGCTAAAAAAACCACTCCATTCGCTGATCTGAGCTTTCCCTAAGGAGTTAGACCAAAGCTTATATCAGATTTGGCAAAAGAGTGCAATTCAGCCAGAAACGTAACTTTTGACACAGAGCTCAGTTTCGAACAACATACATATGTTAGTGGAGTCCTGAGTCGGGGAAGCTAAAAAATCACTCCATTCGCTGATCTGAGCTTTCCCTGAGGAGTTAGACCAAAGCTTATATTAGAATTAACAAAATAGCACAATTCAGCCAGAAACGTAACTTTTGACCCAGAGCTCAGTTTCGAACAACATACATATGTTAGTGGTGTCCTGAGTCGGGGAAGGTAAAAAACCACTCCATTCGCTGATCTGAGCTTTCCCTAAGGAGTTAGACCAAAGCTTATATCAGATTTGGCAAAAGAGTGCAATTCAGCCAGAAACGTAACTTTTGACCCAGAGCTCAGTTTTGAATTACATACACATGTTACTGGTGTTCTGTCGGGGAAGGTAAAAAAAGCCACAGCATTCGCTGATATGAGCTTTCACTGAGGAGTTAGACCAAAGTTTATATCAGAATTAGCAAAAGAGCCTAATTCAGCCAGAAACGTAACTTTTGACCCAGAGCTCAGTTTCGAACAACATACAAAGTTTTGTAGTATCCTGAGTTGGGAAACCTAGAAAACCACTCCATTCGCTGATCTGAGCTTTCCCTGAGGAGTTAGACGAAAGCTTATATTAGAATTGGCAAAATAGCACAATTCAACAAGAAACGTAACTTTTGACCCAGAGCTCAGTTTCCAATAACATACAATTGTTAGTGGAGTCCTGAGTCGGGGAAGCTAAAAAACCACTCCATTCGCTTATCTGAGCTTTCACTGAGGAGTTAGACCAAAGCTTATATCAGAATTGGCAAAAGAGCCCAATTCAGCCAGAAATGTAACTTTTGACCCAGAGCTCAGTTTTGAAAAACATAAACACATTAATGGTGTCCAGAGTCGAGGAAGCTAAAAGACCACTCCATTCGAGCATCTGCGCTTTCCCTGAGGAGTTAGACCAAAGCTTATATCAGATTTGGCAAAAGAGTGCAATTCAGCCAGAAACGTAACTTTTGACCCAGAGCTCAGTTTTGAATTACATACACATGTTAGTGGTGTCCTGAGTCGGGGAAGCTAAAAAACCACTCCATTCGCTGATCTGAGCTTTCCCTGAGGAGATAGACCAAAGCTTACATCAGAATTAGCAAAAGAGCCTAATTCAGCCAGAAACGTAACTTTTGACCCAGAGCTCAGTTTCGAACAACATACATATGTTAGTAGTGTCCTGAGTCGGGGAAGCTAAAAAAACCACTCCATTCGCTGATCTGAGCTTTCCCTAAGGAGTTAGACCAAAGCTTATATCAGATTTGGCAAAAGAGTGCAATTCAGCCAGAAACGTAACTTTTGACACAGAGCTCAGTTTCGAACAACATACATATGTTAGTGGAGTCCTGAGTCGGGGAAGCTAAAAAACCACTCCATTCGCTGATCTGAGCTTTCCCTTAGGAGTTAGACCAAAGCTTATATTAGAATTAACAAAATAGCACAATTCAGCCAGAAACGTAACTTTTGACCCAGAGCTCAGTTTCGAACAACATACATATGTTAGTGGTGTCCTGAGTCGGGGAAGCTAAAAAACCACTCCATTCGCTGATCTGAGCTTTCCCTAAGGAGTTAGACCAAAGCTTATATCAGATTTGGCAAAAGAGTGCAATTCAGCCAGAAACGTAACTTTTGACCCAGAGCTCAGTTTTGAATTACATACACATGTTAGTGGTGTCCTGAGTCGGGGAAGCTAAAAAACCACTCCATTCGCTGATCTGAGCTTTCCCTGAGGAGATAGACCAAAGCTTACATCAGAATTAGCAAAAGAGCCTAATTCAGCCAGAAATGTAACTTTTGACCCAGAGCTCAGTTTTGAATTACATACACATGTTACTGGTGTTCTGTCGGGGAAGCTAAAAAACCACTCCATTCGCTGATCTGAGCTTTCCCTGAGGAGATAGACCAAAGCTTATATCAGATTTGGCAAAAGAGTGCAATTCAGCCAGAAACGTAACTTTTGACCCAGAGCTCAGTTTTGAATTACATACACATGTTACTGGTGTTCTGTCGGGGAAGGTAAAAAAAGCCACAGCATTCGCTGATATGAGCTTTCACTGAGGAGTTAGACCAAAGTTTATATCAGAATTAGCAAAAGAGCCTAATTCAGCCAGAAACGTAACTTTTGACCCAGAGCTCAGTTTCGAACAACATACAAAGTTTTGTAGTATCCTGAGTCGGGAAACCTAGAAAACCACTCCATTCGCTGATCTGAGCTTTCCCTGAGGAGATAGACGAAAGCTTATATTAGAATTGGCAAAAGAGCCTAATTCAGCCAGAAACGTAACTTTTGACCCACAACGCAGTTTCGAATAACATAAACACGTTAATGGTGACCAGAGTCGAGGAAGCTAAAAGACCACTCCATTCGAGGATCTGCGCTTTCCCTGAGGAGTTAGACCAAAGCTTATATCAGATTTGGCAAAAGAGTGCAATTCAGCCAGAAACGTAACTTTTGACCCAGAGCTCAGTTTTGAATTACATACACATGTTAGTGGTGTCCTGAGTCGGGGAAGCTAAAAAACCACTCCATTCGCTGATCTGAGCTTTCCCTGAGGAGATAGACCAAAGCTTACATCAGAATTAGCAAAAGAGCCTAATTCAGCAAGAAATGTAACTTTTGACCCAGAACACAGTTTCAAATAACATACACATGTTACTGGTGTTCTGTCGGGGAAGGTAAAAAAAGCCAAACCATTCGCTGATATGAGCTTTCACTGAGGAGTTAGACCAAAGCTTATATCAGATTTGGCAAAAGAGTGCAATTCAGCCAGAAACGTAACTTTTGACCCACAACGCAGTTTCGAATAACATAAACACGTTAATGGTGTCCTGAGTCGGGGAAGCTAAAAAACCACTCCATTCGATGATCTGAGCTTTCCCTGAGGAGATAGACGAAAGCTTATATTAGAATTGGCAAAAGAGCCTAATTCAGCCAGAAACGTAACTTTTGACTCAGAGCTCAGTTTCGAACAACATACAAAGTTTTGTAGTATCCTGAGTTGGGAAACCTAGAAAACCACTCCATTCGCTGATCTGAGCTTTCCCTGAGGAGTTAGACGAAAGCTTATATTAGAATTGGCAAAATAGCACAATTCAACAAGAAACGTAACTTTTGACCCAGAGCTCAGTTTCCAATAACATACAATTGTTAGTGGAGTCCTGAGTCGGGGAAGCTAAAAAACCACTCCATTCGCTTATCTGAGCTTTCACTGAGGAGTTAGACCAAAGCTTATATCAGAATTGGCAAAAGAGCCCAATTCAGCCAGAAATGTAACTTTTGACCCAGAGCTCAGTTTTGAAAAACATAAACACATTAATGGTGTCCAGAGTCGAGGAAGCTAAAAGACCACTCCATTCGAGGATCTGCGCTTTCCCTGAGGAGTTAGACCAAAGCTTATATCAGATTTGGCAAAAGAGTGCAATTCAGCCAGAAACGTAACTTTTGACCCAGAGCTCAGTTTTGAATTACATACACATGTTAGTGGTGTCCTGAGTCGGGGAAGCTAAAAAACCACTCCATTCGCTGATCTGAGCTTTCCCTGAGGAGATAGACCAAAGCTTACATCAGAATTAGCAAAAGAGCCTAATTCAGCCAGAAATGTAACTTTTGACCCAGAACACAGTTTCGAATAACATACACATATTACTGGTGTTCTGTCGGGGAAGGTAAAAAAAGCCACAGCATTCGCTGATATGAGCTTTCACTGAGGAGTTAGACCAAAGTTTATATCAGAATTAGCAAAAGAGCCTAATTCAGCCAGAAACGTAACTTTTGACCCAGAGCTCAGTTTCGAACAACATACAAAGTTTTGTAGTATCCTGAGTCGGGAAACCTAGAAAACCACTCCATTCGCTGATCTGCGCTTTCCCTGAGGAGTTAGACCAAAGCTTATATCAGATTTGGCAAAAGAGTGCAATTCAGCCAGAAACGTAACTTTTGACCAAGAGCTCAGTTTTGAATTACATACACATGTTTGTGGTGTCCTGAGTCGGGGAAGCTAAAAAACCACTCCATTCGCAGATCTGAGCTTTCCCTGAGGAGATAGACCAAAGCTTACATCAGAATTAGCAAAAGAGCCTAATTCAGCCAGAAATGTAACTTTTGACCCAGAACACAGTTTCAAATAACATACACATATTACTGGTGTTCTGTCGGGGAAGGTAAAAAAAGCCACAGCATTCGCTGATATGAGCTTTCACTGAGGAGATAGACCAAAGCTTACATCAGAATTAGCAAAAGAGCCTAATTCAGCCAGAAACGTAACTTTTGACCCAGAGCTCAGTTTCGAACAACATACATATGTTAGTAGTGTCCTGAGTCGGGGAAGCTAAAAAAACCACTCCATTCGCTGATCTGAGCTTTCCCTAAGGAGTTAGACCAAAGCTTATATCAGATTTGGCAAAAGAGTGCAATTCAGCCAGAAACGTAACTTTTGACACAGAGCTCAGTTTCGAACAACATACATATGTTAGTGGAGTCCTGAGTCGGGGAAGCTAAAAAATCACTCCATTCGCTGATCTGAGCTTTCCCTGAGGAGTTAGACCAAAGCTTATATTAGAATTAACAAAATAGCACAATTCAGCCAGAAACGTAACTTTTGACCCAGAGCTCAGTTTCGAACAACATACATATGTTAGTGGTGTCCTGAGTCGGGGAAGGTAAAAAACCACTCCATTCGCTGATCTGAGCTTTCCCTAAGGAGTTAGACCAAAGCTTATATCAGATTTGGCAAAAGAGTGCAATTCAGCCAGAAACGTAACTTTTGACCCAGAGCTCAGTTTTGAATTACATACACATGTTACTGGTGTTCTGTCGGGGAAGGTAAAAAAAGCCACAGCATTCGCTGATATGAGCTTTCACTGAGGAGTTAGACCAAAGTTTATATCAGAATTAGCAAAAGAGCCTAATTCAGCCAGAAACGTAACTTTTGACCCAGAGCTCAGTTTCGAACAACATACAAAGTTTTGTAGTATCCTGAGTTGGGAAACCTAGAAAACCACTCCATTCGCTGATCTGAGCTTTCCCTGAGGAGTTAGACGAAAGCTTATATTAGAATTGGCAAAATAGCACAATTCAACAAGAAACGTAACTTTTCACCCAGAGCTCAGTTTCCAATAACATACAATTGTTAGTGGAGTCCTGAGTCGGGGAAGCTAAAAAACCACTCCATTCGCTTATCTGAGCTTTCACTGAGGAGTTAGACCAAAGCTTATATCAGAATTGGCAAAAGAGCCCAATTCAGCCAGAAATGTAACTTTTGACCCAGAGCTCAGTTTTGAAAAACATAAACACATTAATGGTGTCCAGAGTCGAGGAAGCTAAAAGACCACTCCATTCGAGGATCTGCGCTTTCCCTAAGGAGTTAGACCAAAGCTTATATCAGATTTGGCAAAAGAGTGCAATTCAGCCAGAAACGTAACTTTTGACCCAGAGCTCAGTTTTGAATTACATACACATGTTAGTGGTGTCCTGAGTCGGGGAAGCTAAAAAACCACTCCATTCGCTGATCTGAGCTTTCCCTGAGGAGATAGACCAAAGCTTACATCAGAATTAGCAAAAGAGCCTAATTCAGCCAGAAATGTAACTTTTGACCCAGAGCTCAGTTTTGAATTACATACACATGTTACTGGTGTTCTGTCGGGGAAGCTAAAAAACCACTCCATTCGCTGATCTGAGCTTTCCCTGAGGAGATAGACCAAAGCTTATATCAGATTTGGCAAAAGAGTGCAATTCAGCCAGAAACGTAACTTTTGACCCAGAGCTCAGTTTTGAATTACATACACATGTTACTGGTGTTCTGTCGGGGAAGGTAAAAAAAGCCACAGCATTCGCTGATATGAGCTTTCACTGAGGAGTTAGACCAAAGTTTATATCAGAATTAGCAAAAGAGCCTAATTCAGCCAGAAACGTAACTTTTGACCCAGAGCTCAGTTTCGAACAACATACAAAGTTTTGTAGTATCCTGAGTCGGGAAACCTAGAAAACCACTCCATTCGCTGATCTGAGCTTTCCCTGAGGAGATAGACGAAAGCTTATATTAGAATTGGCAAAAGAGCCTAATTCAGCCAGAAACGTAACTTTTGACCCACAACGCAGTTTCGAATAACATAAACACGTTAATGGTGACCAGAGTCGAGGAAGCTAAAAGACCACTCCATTCGAGGATCTGCGCTTTCCCTGAGGAGTTAGACCAAAGCTTATATCAGATTTGGCAAAAGAGTGCAATTCAGCCAGAAACGTAACTTTTGACCCAGAGCTCAGTTTTGAATTACATACACATGTTAGTGGTGTCCTGAGTCGGGGAAGCTAAAAAACCACTCCATTCGCTGATCTGAGCTTTCCCTGAGGAGATAGACCAAAGCTTACATCAGAATTAGCAAAAGAGCCTAATTCAGCAAGAAATGTAACTTTTGACCCAGAACACAGTTTCAAATAACATACACATGTTACTGGTGTTCTGTCGGGGAAGGTAAAAAAAGCCAAACCATTCGCTGATATGAGCTTTCACTGAGGAGTTAGACCAAAGCTTATATCAGATTTGGCAAAAGAGTGCAATTCAGCCAGAAACGTAACTTTTGACCCACAACGCAGTTTCGAATAACATAAACACGTTAATGGTGTCCTGAGTCGGGGAAGCTAAAAAACCACTCCATTCGATGATCTGAGCTTTCCCTGAGGAGATAGACGAAAGCTTATATTAGAATTGGCAAAAGAGCCTAATTCAGCCAGAAACGTAACTTTTGACTCAGAGCTCAGTTTCGAACAACATACAAAGTTTTGTAGTATCCTGAGTTGGGAAACCTAGAAAACCACTCCATTCGCTGATCTGAGCTTTCCCTGAGGAGTTAGACGAAAGCTTATATTAGAATTGGCAAAATAGCACAATTCAACAAGAAACGTAACTTTTGACCCAGAGCTCAGTTTCCAATAACATACAATTGTTAGTGGAGTCCTGAGTCGGGGAAGCTAAAAAACCACTCCATTCGCTTATCTGAGCTTTCACTGAGGAGTTAGACCAAAGCTTATATCAGAATTGGCAAAAGAGCCCAATTCAGCCAGAAATGTAACTTTTGACCCAGAGCTCAGTTTTGAAAAACATAAACACATTAATGGTGTCCAGAGTCGAGGAAGCTAAAAGACCACTCCATTCGAGGATCTGCGCTTTCCCTGAGGAGTTAGACCAAAGCTTATATCAGATTTGGCAAAAGAGTGCAATTCAGCCAGAAACGTAACTTTTGACCCAGAGCTCAGTTTTGAATTACATACACATGTTAGTGGTGTCCTGAGTCGGGGAAGCTAAAAAACCACTCCATTCGCTGATCTGAGCTTTCCCTGAGGAGATAGACCAAAGCTTACATCAGAATTAGCAAAAGAGCCTAATTCAGCCAGAAACGTAACTTTGGACCCAGAGCTCAGTTTCGAACAATATACATATGTTAGTGGTGTCCTGAGTCAGGGAAGCTAAAAAAACCACTCCATTCGCTGATCTGAGCTTTCCCTAAGGAGTTAGACCAAAGCTTATATCAGATTTGGCAAAAGAGTGCAATTCAGCCAGAAACGTAACTTTTGACCCAGAGCTCAGTTTTGAATTACATACACATGTTAGTGGTGTCCTGAGTCGGGGAAGCTAAAAAACCACTCCATTCGCTGATCTGAGCTTTCCCTGAGGAGATAGACCAAAGCTTACATCAGAATTAGCAAAAGAGCCTAATTCAGCCAGAAACGTAACTTTTGACCCAGAGCTCAGTTTCGAACAACATACAAAGTTTTGTAGTATCCTGAGTTGGGAAACCTAGAAAACCACTCCATTCGCTGATCTGAGCTTTCCCTGAGGAGTTAGACGAAAGCTTATATTAGAATTGGCAAAATAGCACAATTCAACAAGAAACGTAACTTTTGACCCAGAGCTCAGTTTCCAATAACATACAATTGTTAGTGGAGTCCTGAGTCGGGGAAGCTAAAAAACCACTCCATTCGCTTATCTGAGCTTTCACTGAGGAGTTAGACCAAAGCTTATATCAGAATTGGCAAAAGAGCCCAATTCAGCCAGAAATGTAACTTTTGACCCAGAGCTCAGTTTTGAAAAACATAAACACATTAATGGTGTCCAGAGTCGGGGAAGCTAAAAGACCACTCCATTCGAGGATCTGCGCTTTCCCTAAGGAGTTAGACCAAAGCTTATATCAGATTTGGCAAAAGAGTGCAATTCAGCCAGAAACGTAACTTTTGACCCAGAGCTCAGTTTTGAATTACATACACATGTTAGTGGTGTCCTGAGTCGGGGAAGCTAAAAAACCACTCCATTCGCTGATCTGAGCTTTCCCTGAGGAGATAGACCAAAGCTTACATCAGAATTAGCAAAAGAGCCTAATTCAGCCAGAAATGTAACTTTTGACCCAGAGCTCAGTTTTGAATTACATACACATGTTACTGGTGTTCTGTCGGGGAAGCTAAAAAACCACTCCATTCGCTGATCTGAGCTTTCCCTGAGGAGATAGACCAAAGCTTATATCAGATTTGGCAAAAGAGTGCAATTCAGCCAGAAACGTAACTTTTGACCCAGAGCTCAGTTTTGAATTACATACACATGTTACTGGTGTTCTGTCGGGGAAGGTAAAAAAAGCCACAGCATTCGCTGATATGAGCTTTCACTGAGGAGTTAGACCAAAGTTTATATCAGAATTAGCAAAAGAGCCTAATTCAGCCAGAAACGTAACTTTTGACCCAGAGCTCAGTTTCGAACAACATACAAAGTTTTGTAGTATCCTGAGTCGGGAAACCTAGAAAACCACTCCATTCGCTGATCTGAGCTTTCCCTGAGGAGATAGACGAAAGCTTATATTAGAATTGGCAAAAGAGCCTAATTCAGCCAGAAACGTAACTTTTGACCCACAACGCAGTTTCGAATAACATAAACACGTTAATGGTGACCAGAGTCGAGGAAGCTAAAAGACCACTCCATTCGAGGATCTGCGCTTTCCCTGAGGAGTTAGACCAAAGCTTATATCAGATTTGGCAAAAGAGTGCAATTCAGCCAGAAACGTAACTTTTGACCCAGAGCTCAGTTTTGAATTACATACACATGTTAGTGGTGTCCTGAGTCGGGGAAGCTAAAAAACCACTCCATTCGCTGATCTGAGCTTTCCCTGAGGAGATAGACCAAAGCTTACATCAGAATTAGCAAAAGAGCCTAATTCAGCAAGAAATGTAACTTTTGACCCAGAACACAGTTTCAAATAACATACACATGTTACTGGTGTTCTGTCGGGGAAGGTAAAAAAAGCCAAACCATTCGCTGATATGAGCTTTCACTGAGGAGTTAGACCAAAGCTTATATCAGATTTGGCAAAAGATTGCAATTCAGCCAGAAACGTAACTTTTGACCCACAACGCAGTTTCGAATAACATAAACACGTTAATGGTGTCCTGAGTCGGGGAAGCTAAAAAACCACTCCATTCGATGATCTGAGCTTTCCCTGAGGAGATAGACGAAAGCTTATATTAGAATTGGCAAAAGAGCCTAATTCAGCCAGAAACGTAACTTTTGACTCAGAGCTCAGTTTCGAACAACATACAAAGTTTTGTAGTATCCTGAGTTGGGAAACCTAGAAAACCACTCCATTCGCTGATCTGAGCTTTCCCTGAGGAGTTAGACGAAAGCTTATATTAGAATTGGCAAAATAGCACAATTCAACAAGAAACGTAACTTTTGACCCAGAGCTCAGTTTCCAATAACATACAATTGTTAGTGGAGTCCTGAGTCGGGGAAGCTAAAAAACCACTCCATTCGCTTATCTGAGCTTTCACTGAGGAGTTAGACCAAAGCTTATATCAGAATTGGCAAAAGAGCCCAATTCAGCCAGAAATGTAACTTTTGACCCAGAGCTCAGTTTTGAAAAACATAAACACATTAATGGTGTCCAGAGTCGGGGAAGCTAAAAGACCACTCCATTCGAGGGTCTGCGCTTTCCCTGAGGAGTTAGACCAAAGCTTATATCAGATTTGGCAAAAGAGTGCAATTCAGCCAGAAACGTAACTTTTGACCAAGAGCTCAGTTTTGAATTACATACACATGTTTGTGGTGTCCTGAGTCGGGGAAGCTAAAAAACCACTCCATTCGCTGATCTGAGCTTTCCCTGAGGAGATAGACCAAAGCTTACATCAGAATTAGCAAAAGAGCCTAATTCAGCCAGAAATGTAACTTTTGACCCAGAACACAGTTTCGAATAACATACACATATTACTGGTGTTCTGTCGGGGAAGGTAAAAAAAGCCACAGCATTCGCTGATATGAGCTTTCACTGAGGAGTTAGACCAAAGTTTATATCAGAATTAGCAAAAGAGCCTAATTCAGCCAGAAACGTAACTTTTGACCCAGAGCTCAGTTTTGAATTACATACACATGTTAGTGGTGTCCTGAGTCGGGGAAGCTAAAAAACCACTCCATTCGCTGATCTGAGCTTTCCCTGAGGAGATAGACCAAAGCTTACATCAGAATTAGCAAAAGAGCCTAATTCAGCCAGAAACGTAACTTTTGACCCAGAGCTCAGTTTCGAACAACATACAAAGTTTTGTAGTATCCTGAGTTGGGAAACCTAGAAAACCACTCCATTCGCTGATCTGAGCTTTCCCTGAGGAGTTAGACGAAAGCTTATATTAGAATTGGCAAAATAGCACAATTCAACAAGAAACGTAACTTTTGACCCAGAGCTCAGTTTCCAATAACATACAATTGTTAGTGGAGTCCTGAGTCGGGGAAGCTAAAAAACCACTCCATTCGCTTATCTGAGCTTTCACTGAGGAGTTAGACCAAAGCTTATATCAGAATTGGCAAAAGAGCCCAATTCAGCCAGAAATGTAACTTTTGACCCAGAGCTCAGTTTTGAAAAACATAAACACATTAATGGTGTCCAGAGTCGGGGAAGCTAAAAGACCACTCCATTCGAGGATCTGCGCTTTCCCTAAGGAGTTAGACCAAAGCTTATATCAGATTTGGCAAAAGAGTGCAATTCAGCCAGAAACGTAACTTTTGACCCAGAGCTCAGTTTTGAATTACATACACATGTTAGTGGTGTCCTGAGTCGGGGAAGCTAAAAAACCACTCCATTCGCTGATCTGAGCTTTCCCTGAGGAGATAGACCAAAGCTTACATCAGAATTAGCAAAAGAGCCTAATTCAGCCAGAAATGTAACTTTTGACCCAGAGCTCAGTTTTGAATTACATACACATGTTACTGGTGTTCTGTCGGGGAAGCTAAAAAACCACTCCATTCGCTGATCTGAGCTTTCCCTGAGGAGATAGACCAAAGCTTATATCAGATTTGGCAAAAGAGTGCAATTCAGCCAGAAACGTAACTTTTGACCCAGAGCTCAGTTTTGAATTACATACACATGTTACTGGTGTTCTGTCGGGGAAGGTAAAAAAAGCCACAGCATTCGCTGATATGAGCTTTCACTGAGGAGTTAGACCAAAGTTTATATCAGAATTAGCAAAAGAGCCTAATTCAGCCAGAAACGTAACTTTTGACCCAGAGCTCAGTTTCGAACAACATACAAAGTTTTGTAGTATCCTGAGTCGGGAAACCTAGAAAACCACTCCATTCGCTGATCTGAGCTTTCCCTGAGGAGATAGACGAAAGCTTATATTAGAATTGGCAAAAGAGCCTAATTCAGCCAGAAACGTAACTTTTGACCCACAACGCAGTTTCGAATAACATAAACACGTTAATGGTGACCAGAGTCGAGGAAGCTAAAAGACCACTCCATTCGAGGATCTGCGCTTTCCCTGAGGAGTTAGACCAAAGCTTATATCAGATTTGGCAAAAGAGTGCAATTCAGCCAGAAACGTAACTTTTGACCCAGAGCTCAGTTTTGAATTACATACACATGTTAGTGGTGTCCTGAGTCGGGGAAGCTAAAAAACCACTCCATTCGCTGATCTGAGCTTTCCCTGAGGAGATAGACCAAAGCTTACATCAGAATTAGCAAAAGAGCCTAATTCAGCAAGAAATGTAACTTTTGACCCAGAACACAGTTTCAAATAACATACACATGTTACTGGTGTTCTGTCGGGGAAGGTAAAAAAAGCCAAACCATTCGCTGATATGAGCTTTCACTGAGGAGTTAGACCAAAGCTTATATCAGATTTGGCAAAAGAGTGCAATTCAGCCAGAAACGTAACTTTTGACCCACAACGCAGTTTCGAATAACATAAACACGTTAATGGTGTCCTGAGTCGGGGAAGCTAAAAAACCACTCCATTCGATGATCTGAGCTTTCCCTGAGGAGATAGACGAAAGCTTATATTAGAATTGGCAAAAGAGCCTAATTCAGCCAGAAACGTAACTTTTGACTCAGAGCTCAGTTTCGAACAACATACAAAGTTTTGTAGTATCCTGAGTTGGGAAACCTAGAAAACCACTCCATTCGCTGATCTGAGCTTTCCCTGAGGAGTTAGACGAAAGCTTATATTAGAATTGGCAAAATAGCACAATTCAACAAGAAACGTAACTTTTGACCCAGAGCTCAGTTTCCAATAACATACAATTGTTAGTGGAGTCCTGAGTCGGGGAAGCTAAAAAACCACTCCATTCGCTTATCTGAGCTTTCACTGAGGAGTTAGACCAAAGCTTATATCAGAATTGGCAAAAGAGCCCAATTCAGCCAGAAATGTAACTTTTGACCCAGAGCTCAGTTTTGAAAAACATAAACACATTAATGGTGTCCAGAGTCGGGGAAGCTAAAAGACCACTCCATTCGAGGGTCTGCGCTTTCCCTGAGGAGTTAGACCAAAGCTTATATCAGATTTGGCAAAAGAGTGCAATTCAGCCAGAAACGTAACTTTTGACCAAGAGCTCAGTTTTGAATTACATACACATGTTTGTGGTGTCCTGAGTCGGGGAAGCTAAAAAACCACTCCATTCGCTGATCTGAGCTTTCCCTGAGGAGATAGACCAAAGCTTACATCAGAATTAGCAAAAGAGCCTAATTCAGCCAGAAATGTAACTTTTGACCCAGAACACAGTTTCGAATAACATACACATATTACTGGTGTTCTGTCGGGGAAGGTAAAAAAAGCCACAGCATTCGCTGATATGAGCTTTCACTGAGGAGTTAGACCAAAGTTTATATCAGAATTAGCAAAAGAGCCTAATTCAGCCAGAAACGTAACTTTTGACCCAGAGCTCAGTTTCGAACAACATACAAAGTTTTGTAGTATCCTGAGTCGGGAAACCTAGAAAACCACTCCATTCGCTGATCTGCGCTTTCCCTGAGGAGTTAGACCAAAGCTTATATCAGATTTGGCAAAAGAGTGCAATTCAGCCAGAAACGTAACTTTTGACCAAGAGCTCAGTTTTGAATTACATACACATGTTTGTGGTGTCCTGAGTCGGGGAAGCTAAAAAACCACTCCATTCGCTGATCTGAGCTTTCCCTGAGGAGATAGACCAAAGCTTACATCAGAATTAGCAAAAGAGCCTAATTCAGCCAGAAATGTAACTTTTGACCCAGAACACAGTTTTGAATAACATACACATATTACTGGTGTTCTGTCGGGGAAGGTAAAAAAAGCCACAGCATTCGCTGATATGAGCTTTCACTGAGGAGATAGACCAAAGCTTACATCAGAATTAGCAAAAGAGCCTAATTCAGCCAGAAACGTAACTTTTGACCCAGAGCTCAGTTTCGAACAACATACATATGTTAGTAGTGTCCTGAGTCGGGGAAGCTAAAAAAACCACTCCATTCGCTGATCTGAGCTTTCCCTAAGGAGTTAGACCAAAGCTTATATCAGATTTGGCAAAAGAGTGCAATTCAGCCAGAAACGTAACTTTTGACACAGAGCTCAGTTTCGAACAACATACATATGTTAGTGGAGTCCTGAGTCGGGGAAGCTAAAAAATCACTCCATTCGCTGATCTGAGCTTTCCCTGAGGAGTTAGACCAAAGCTTATATTAGAATTAACAAAATAGCACAATTCAGCCAGAAACGTAACTTTTGACCCAGAGCTCAGTTTCGAACAACATACATATGTTAGTGGTGTCCTGAGTCGGGGAAGGTAAAAAACCACTCCATTCGCTGATCTGAGCTTTCCCTAAGGAGTTAGACCAAAGCTTATATCAGATTTGGCAAAAGAGTGCAATTCAGCCAGAAACGTAACTTTTGACCCAGAGCTCAGTTTTGAATTACATACACATGTTACTGGTGTTCTGTCGGGGAAGGTAAAAAAAGCCACAGCATTCGCTGATATGAGCTTTCACTGAGGAGTTAGACCAAAGTTTATATCAGAATTAGCAAAAGAGCCTAATTCAGCCAGAAACGTAACTTTTGACCCAGAGCTCAGTTTCGAACAACATACAAAGTTTTGTAGTATCCTGAGTTGGGAAACCTAGAAAACCACTCCATTCGCTGATCTGAGCTTTCCCTGAGGAGTTAGACGAAAGCTTATATTAGAATTGGCAAAATAGCACAATTCAACAAGAAACGTAACTTTTGACCCAGAGCTCAGTTTCCAATAACATACAATTGTTAGTGGAGTCCTGAGTCGGGGAAGCTAAAAAACCACTCCATTCGCTTATCTGAGCTTTCACTGAGGAGTTAGACCAAAGCTTATATCAGAATTGGCAAAAGAGCCCAATTCAGCCAGAAATGTAACTTTTGACCCAGAGCTCAGTTTTGAAAAACATAAACACATTAATGGTGTCCAGAGTCGAGGAAGCTAAAAGACCACTCCATTCGAGGATCTGCGCTTTCCCTGAGGAGTTAGACCAAAGCTTATATCAGATTTGGCAAAAGAGTGCAATTCAGCCAGAAACGTAACTTTTGACCCAGAGCTCAGTTTTGAATTACATACACATGTTAGTGGTGTCCTGAGTCGGGGAAGCTAAAAAACCACTCCATTCGCTGATCTGAGCTTTCCCTGAGGAGATAGACCAAAGCTTACATCAGAATTAGCAAAAGAGCCTAATTCAGCCAGAAACGTAACTTTTGACCCAGAGCTCAGTTTCGAACAACATACATATGTTAGTAGTGTCCTGAGTCGGGGAAGCTAAAAAAACCACTCCATTCGCTGATCTGAGCTTTCCCTAAGGAGTTAGACCAAAGCTTATATCAGATTTGGCAAAAGAGTGCAATTCAGCCAGAAACGTAACTTTTGACACAGAGCTCAGTTTCGAACAACATACATATGTTAGTGGAGTCCTGAGTCGGGGAAGCTAAAAAACCACTCCATTCGCTGATCTGAGCTTTCCCTGAGGAGTTAGACCAAAGCTTATATTAGAATTAACAAAATAGCACAATTCAGCCAGAAACGTAACTTTTGACCCAGAGCTCAGTTTCGAACAACATACATATGTTAGTGGTGTCCTGAGTCGGGGAAGCTAAAAAACCACTCCATTCGCTGATCTGAGCTTTCCCTAAGGAGTTAGACCAAAGCTTATATCAGATTTGGCAAAAGAGTGCAATTCAGCCAGAAACGTAACTTTTGACCCAGAGCTCAGTTTTGAATTACATACACATGTTAGTGGTGTCCTGAGTCGGGGAAGCTAAAAAACCACTCCATTCGCTGATCTGAGCTTTCCCTGAGGAGATAGACCAAAGCTTACATCAGAATTAGCAAAAGAGCCTAATTCAGCCAGAAATGTAACTTTTGACCCAGAGCTCAGTTTTGAATTACATACACATGTTACTGGTGTTCTGTCGGGGAAGCTAAAAAACCACTCCATTCGCTGATCTGAGCTTTCCCTGAGGAGATAGACCAAAGCTTATATCAGATTTGGCAAAAGAGTGCAGTTCAGCCAGAAACGTAACTTT
Organism: Natrix helvetica; assembly: GCF_964273705.1. Lineage (NCBI taxonomy): Eukaryota > Metazoa > Chordata > Lepidosauria > Squamata > Natricidae > Natrix > Natrix helvetica. Next base: position 4,259,201 of record NC_138559.1, on the reverse strand, counting down.
TGACCCAGAGCTCAGTTTTGAATTACATACACATGTTACTGGTGTTCTGTCGGGGAAGGTAAAAAAAGCCACAGCATTCGCTGATATGAGCTTTCACTGAGGAGTTAGACCAAAGTTTATATCAGAATTAGCAAAAGAGCCTAATTCAGCCAGAAACGTAACTTTTGACCCAGAGCTCAGTTTCGAACAACATACAAAGTTTTGTAGTATCCTGAGTCGGGAAACCTAGAAAACCACTCCATTCGCTGATCTGAGCTTTCCCTGAGGAGATAGACGAAAGCTTATATTAGAATTGGCAAAAGAGCCTAATTCAGCCAGAAACGTAACTTTTGACCCACAACGCAGTTTCGAATAACATAAACACGTTAATGGTGACCAGAGTCGAGGAAGCTAAAAGACCACTCCATTCGAGGATCTGCGCTTTCCCTGAGGAGTTAGACCAAAGCTTATATCAGATTTGGCAAAAGAGTGCAATTCAGCCAGAAACGTAACTTTTGACCCAGAGCTCAGTTTTGAATTACATACACATGTTAGTGGTGTCCTGAGTCGGGGAAGCTAAAAAACCACTCCATTCGCTGATCTGAGCTTTCCCTGAGGAGATAGACCAAAGCTTACATCAGAATTAGCAAAAGAGCCTAATTCAGCAAGAAATGTAACTTTTGACCCAGAACACAGTTTCAAATAACATACACATGTTACTGGTGTTCTGTCGGGGAAGGTAAAAAAAGCCAAACCATTCGCTGATATGAGCTTTCACTGAGGAGTTAGACCAAAGCTTATATCAGATTTGGCAAAAGAGTGCAATTCAGCCAGAAACGTAACTTTTGACCCACAACGCAGTTTCGAATAACATAAACACGTTAATGGTGTCCTGAGTCGGGGAAGCTAAAAAACCACTCCATTCGATGATCTGAGCTTTCCCTGAGGAGATAGACGAAAGCTTATATTAGAATTGGCAAAAGAGCCTAATTCAGCCAGAAACGTAACTTTTGACTCAGAGCTCAGTTTCGAACAACATACAAAGTTTTGTAGTATCCTGAGTTGGGAAACCTAGAAAACCACTCCATTCGCTGATCTGAGCTTTCCCTGAGGAGTTAGACGAAAGCTTATATTAGAATTGGCAAAATAGCACAATTCAACAAGAAACGTAACTTTTGACCCAGAGCTCAGTTTCCAATAACATACAATTGTTAGTGGAGTCCTGAGTCGGGGAAGCTAAAAAACCACTCCATTCGCTTATCTGAGCTTTCACTGAGGAGTTAGACCAAAGCTTATATCAGAATTGGCAAAAGAGCCCAATTCAGCCAGAAATGTAACTTTTGACCCAGAGCTCAGTTTTGAAAAACATAAACACATTAATGGTGTCCAGAGTCGAGGAAGCTAAAAGACCACTCCATTCGAGGATCTGCGCTTTCCCTGAGGAGTTAGACCAAAGCTTATATCAGATTTGGCAAAAGAGTGCAATTCAGCCAGAAACGTAACTTTTGACCCAGAGCTCAGTTTTGAATTACATACACATGTTAGTGGTGTCCTGAGTCGGGGAAGCTAAAAAACCACTCCATTCGCTGATCTGAGCTTTCCCTGAGGAGATAGACCAAAGCTTACATCAGAATTAGCAAAAGAGCCTAATTCAGCCAGAAACGTAACTTTGGACCCAGAGCTCAGTTTCGAACAATATACATATGTTAGTGGTGTCCTGAGTCAGGGAAGCTAAAAAAACCACTCCATTCGCTGATCTGAGCTTTCCCTAAGGAGTTAGACCAAAGCTTATATCAGATTTGGCAAAAGAGTGCAATTCAGCCAGAAACGTAACTTTTGACCCAGAGCTCAGTTTTGAATTACATACACATGTTAGTGGTGTCCTGAGTCGGGGAAGATAAAAAACCACTCCATTCGCTGATCTGAGCTTTCCCTGAGGAGATAGACCAAAGCTTACATCAGAATTAGCAAAAGAGCCTAATTCAGCCAGAAATGTAACTTTTGACCCAGAACACAGTTTCGAATAACATACACATATTACTGGTGTTCTGTCGGGGAAGGTAAAAAAAGCCACAGCATTCGCTGATATGAGCTTTCACTGAGGAGTTAGACCAAAGTTTATATCAGAATTAGCAAAAGAGCCTAATTCAGCCAGAAACGTAACTTTTGACCCAGAGCTCAGTTTCGAACAACATACAAAGTTTTGTAGTATCCTGAGTCGGGAAACCTAGAAAACCACTCCATTCGCTGATCTGAGCTTTCCCTGAGGAGATAGACGAAAGCTTATATTAGAATTGGCAAAAGAGCCCAATTCAGCCAGAAATGTAACTTTTGACCCAGAGCTCAGTTTTGAAAAACATAAACACATTAATGGTGTCCAGAGTCGGGGAAGCTAAAAGACCACTCCATTCGAGGGTCTGCGCTTTCCCTGAGGAGTTAGACCAAAGCTTATATCAGATTTGGCAAAAGAGTGCAATTCAGCCAGAAACGTAACTTTTGACCCAGAGCTCAGTTTTGAATTACATACACATGTTAGTGGTGTCCTGAGTCGGGGAAGCTAAAAAACCACTCCATTCGCTGATCTGAGCTTTCCCTAAGGAGTTAGACCAAAGCTTATATCAGATTTGGCAAAAGAGTGCAATTCAGCCAGAAACGTAACTTTTGACCCAGAGCTCAGTTTTGAATTACATACACATGTTAGTGGTGTCCTGAGTCGGGGAAGCTAAAAAACCACTCCATTCGCTGATCTGAGCTTTCCCTAAGGAGTTAGACCAAAGCTTATATCAGATTTGGCAAAAGAGTGCAATTCAGCCAGAAACGTAACTTTTGACCCAGAGCTCAGTTTTGAATTACATACACATGTTAGTGGTGTCCTGAGTCGGGGAAGCTAAAAAACCACTCCATTCACTGATCTGAGCTTTCCCTGAGGAGATAGACCAAAGCTTACATCAGAATTAGCAAAAGCTAATAACATACAATTGTTAGTGGAGTCCTGAGTCGGGGAAGCTAAAAAAACCACTCCATTCGCTTATCTGAGCTTTCACTGAGGAGTTAGACCAAAGCTTATATCAGAATTGGCAAAAGAGCCCAATTCAGCCAGAAATGTAACTTTTGACCCAGAGCTCAGTTTTGAAAAACATAAACACATTAATGGTGTCCAGAGTCGGGGAAGCTAAAAGACCACTCCATTCGAGGGTCTGCGCTTTCCCTGAGGAGTTAGACCAAAGCTTATATCAGATTTGGCAAAAGAGTGCAATTCAGCCAGAAACGTAACTTTTGACCAAGAGCTCAGTTTTGAATTACATACACATGTTAGTGGTGTCCTGAGTCGGGGAAGCTAAAAAACCACTCCATTCACTGATCTGAGCTTTCCCTGAGGAGATAGACCAAAGCTTACATCAGAATTAGCAAAAGAGCCTAATTCAGCCAGAAATGTAACTTTTGACCCAGAACACAGTTTCGAATAACATACACATATTACTGGTGTTCTGTCGGGGAAGGTAAAAAAAGCCACAGCATTCGCTGATATGAGCTTTCACTGAGGAGTTAGACCAAAGTTTATATCAGAATTAGCAAAAGAGCCTAATTCAGCCAGAAACGTAACTTTTGACCCAGAGCTCAGTTTCGAACAACATACAAAGTTTTGTAGTATCCTGAGTCGGGAAACCTAGAAAACCACTCCATTCGCTGATCTGAGCTTTCCCTGAGGAGTTAGACGAAAGCTTATATTAGAATTGGCAAAATAGCACAATTCAACAAGAAACGTAACTTTTGACCCAGAGCTCAGTTTCCAATAACATACAATTGTTAGTGGTGTCCTGAGTCGGGGAAGCTAAAAAACCACTCCATTCGCTGATCTGAGCTTTCCCTGAGGAGATAGACCAAAGCTTATATTAGAATTGGCAAAAGAGCCTAATTCAGCCAGAAACGTAACTTTTGACTCAGAGCTCAGTTTCGAACAACATACAAAGTTTTGTAGTATCCTGAGTCGGGAAACCTAGAAAACCACTCCATTCGCTGATCTGAGCTTTCCCTGAGGAGTTAGACGAAAGCTTATATTAGAATTGGCAAAATAGCACAATTCAACAAGAAACGTAACTTTTGACCCAGAGCTCAGTTTCCAATAACATACAATTGTTAGTGGAGTCCTGAGTCGGGGAAGCTAAAAAACCACTCCATTCGCTTATCTGAGCTTTCACTGAGGAGTTAGACCAAAGCTTATATCAGAATTGGCAAAAGAGCCCAATTCAGCCAGAAATGTAACTTTTGACCCAGAGCTCAGTTTTGAAAAACATAAACACATTAATGGTGTCCAGAGTCGAGGAAGCTAAAAGACCACTCCATTCGAGGATCTGCGCTTTCCCTGAGGAGTTAGACCAAAGCTTATATCAGATTTGGCAAAAGAGTGCAATTCAGCCAGAAACGTAACTTTTGACCCAGAGCTCAGTTTTGAATTACATACACATGTTAGTGGTGTCCTGAGTCGGGGAAGCTAAAAAACCACTCCATTCGCTGATCTGAGCTTTCCCTGAGGAGATAGACCAAAGCTTACATCAGAATTAGCAAAAGAGCCTAATTCAGCCAGAAACGTAACTTTTGACCCAGAGCTCAGTTTCGAAGAACATACATATGTTAGTAGTGTCCTGAGTCGGGGAAGCTAAAAGAACCACTCCATTCGCTGATCTGAGCTTTCCCTAAGGAGTTAGACCAAAGCTTATATCAGATTTGGCAAAAGAGTGCAATTCAGCCAGAAACGTAACTTTTGACACAGAGCTCAGTTTCGAACAACATACATATGTTAGTGGAGTCCTGAGTCGGGGAAGCTAAAAAACCACTCCATTCGCTGATCTGAGCTTTCCCTGAGGAGTTAGACCAAAGCTTATATTAGAATTAACAAAATAGCACAATTCAGCCAGAAACGTAACTTTTGACCCAGAGCTCAGTTTCGAACAACATACATATGTTAGTGGTGTCCTGAGTCGGGGAAGCTAAAAAACCACTCCATTCGCTGATCTGAGCTTTCCCTAAGGAGTTAGACCAAAGCTTATATCAGATTTGGCAAAAGAGTGCAATTCAGCCAGAAACGTAACTTTTGACCCAGAGCTCAGTTTTGAATTACATACACATGTTACTGGTGTTCTGTCGGGGAAGGTAAAAAAAGCCACAGCATTCGCTGATATGAGCTTTCACTGAGGAGTTAGACCAAAGTTTATATCAGAATTAGCAAAAGAGCCTAATTCAGCCAGAAACGTAACTTTTGACCCAGAGCTCAGTTTCGAACAACATACAAAGTTTTGTAGTATCCTGAGTCGGGAAACCTAGAAAACCACTCCATTCGCTGATCTGAGCTTTCCCTGAGGAGATAGACGAAAGCTTATATTAGAATTGGCAAAAGAGCCTAATTCAGCCAGAAACGTAACTTTTGACCCACAACGCAGTTTCGAATAACATAAACACGTTAATGGTGACCAGAGTCGAGGAAGCTAAAAGACCACTCCATTCGAGGATCTGCGCTTTCCCTGAGGAGTTAGACCAAAGCTTATATCAGATTTGGCAAAAGAGTGCAATTCAGCCAGAAACGTAACTTTTGACCCAGAGCTCAGTTTTGAATTACATACACATGTTAGTGGTGTCCTGAGTCGGGAAAGCTAAAAAACCACTCCATTCGCTGATCTGAGCTTTCCCTGAGGAGATAGACCAAAGCTTATATTAGAATTGGCAAAAGAGCCTAATTCAGCCAGAAACGTAACTTTTGACTCAGAGCTCAGTTTCGAACAATATACAAAGTTTTGTAGTATCCTGAGTTGGGAAACCTAGAAAACCACTCCATTCGCTGATCTGAGCTTTCACTGAGGAGTTAGACGAAAGCTTATATTAGAATTGGCAAAATAGCACAATTCAACAAGAAACGTAACTTTTGACCCAGAGCTCAGTTTCCAATAACATACAATTGTTATTGGAGTCCTGAGTCGGGGAAGCTAAAAAACCACTCCATTCGCTTATCTGAGCTTTCCCTAAGGAGTTAGACCAAAGCTTATATCAGATTTGGCAAAAGAGTGCAATTCAGCCAGAAACGTAACTTTTGACCCAGAGCTCAGTTTTGAATTACATACATATGTTAGTGGTGTCCTGAGTCGGGGAAGCTAAAAAACCACTCCATTCGCTGATCTGAGCTTTCCCTGAGGAGATAGACCAAAGCTTACATCAGAATTAGCAAAAGAGCCTAATTCAGCCAGAAATGTAACTTTTGACCCAGAACACAGTTTCGAATAACATACACATATTACTGGTGTTCTGTCGGGGAAGGTAAAAAAAGCCACAGCATTCGCTGATATGAGCTTTCACTGAGGAGTTAGACCAAAGTTTATATCAGAATTAGCAAAAGAGCCTAATTCAGCCAGAAACGTAACTTTTGACCCAGAGCTCAGTTTCGAACAACATACAAAGTTTTGTAGTATCCTGAGTCGGGAAACCTAGAAAACCACTCCATTCGCTGATCTGAGCTTTCCCTGAGGAGATAGACGAAAGCTTATATTAGAATTGGCAAAAGAGCCTAATTCAGCCAGAAACGTAACTTTTGACTCAGAGCTCAGTTTCGAACAACATACAAAGTTTTGTAGTATCCTGAGTCGGGAAACCTAGAAAACCACTCCATTCGCTGATCTGAGCTTTCCCTGAGGAGTTAGACGAAAGCTTATATTAGAATTGGCAAAATAGCACAATTCAACAAGAAACGTAACTTTTGACCCAGAGCTCAGTTTCCAATAACATACAATTGTTAGTGGAGTCCTGAGTCGGGGAAGCTAAAAAACCACTCCATTCGCTTATCTGAGCTTTCACTGAGGAGTTAGACCAAAGCTTATATCAGAATTGGCAAAAGAGCCCAATTCAGCCAGAAATGTAACTTTTGACCCAGAGCTCAGTTTTGAAAAACATAAACACATTAATGGTGTCCAGAGTCGAGGAAGCTAAAAGACCACTCCATTCGAGGGTCTGCGCTTTCCCTGAGGAGTTAGACCAAAGCTTATATCAGATTTGGCAAAAGAGTGCAATTCAGCCAGAAACGTAACTTTTGACCCAGAGCTCAGTTTTGAATTACATACACATGTTAGTGGTGTCCTGAGTCGGGGAAGCTAAAAAACCACTCCATTCGCTGATCTGAGCTTTCCCTGAGGAGATAGACCAAAGCTTACATCAGAATTAGCAAAAGAGCCTAATTCAGCCAGAAACGTAACTTTTGACCCAGAGCTCAGTTTCGAACAACATACATATGTTAGTGGTGTCCTGAGTCGGGGAAGCTAAAAAAACCACTCCATTCGCTGATCTGAGCTTTCCCTAAGGAGTTAGACCAAAGCTTATATCAGATTTGGCAAAAGAGTGCAATTCAGCCAGAAACGTAACTTTTGACACAGAGCTCAGTTTCGAACAACATACATATGTTAGTGGAGTCCTGAGTCGGGGAAGCTAAAAAACCACTCCATTCGCTGATCTGAGCTTTCCCTGAGGAGTTAGACCAAAGCTTATATTAGAATTAACAAAATAGCACAATTCAGCCAGAAACGTAACTTTTGACCCAGAGCTCAGTTTCGAACAACATACATATGTTAGTGGTGTCCTGAGTCGGGGAAGCTAAAAAACCACTCCATTCGCTGATCTGAGCTTTCACTAAGGAGTTAGACCAAAGCTTATATCAGAATTGGCAAAAGAGCCCAATTCAGCCAGAAATGTAACTTTTGACCCAGAGCTCAGTTTTGAAAAACATAAACACATTAATGGTGTCCAGAGTCGAGGAAGCTAAAAGACCACTCCATTCGAGGGTCTGCGCTTTCCCTGAGGAGTTAGACCAAAGCTTATATCAGATTTGGCAAAAGAGTGCAATTCAGCCAGAAACGTAACTTTTGACCCAGAGCTCAGTTTTGAATTACATACACATGTTAGTGGTGTCCTGAGTCGGGGAAGCTAAAAAACCACTCCATTCGCTGATCTGAGCTTTCCCTGAGGAGATAGACCAAAGCTTACATCAGAATTAGCAAAAGAGCCTAATTCAGCCAGAAACGTAACTTTTGACCCAGAGCTCAGTTTCGAACAACATACATATGTTAGTGGTGTCCTGAGTCGGGGAAGCTAAAAAAACCACTCCATTCGCTGATCTGAGCTTTCCCTAAGGAGTTAGACCAAAGCTTATATCAGATTTGGCAAAAGAGTGCAATTCAGCCAGAAACGTAACTTTTGACACAGAGCTCAGTTTCGAACAACATACATATGTTAGTGGAGTCCTGAGTCGGGGAAGCTAAAAAACCACTCCATTCGCTGATCTGAGCTTTCCCTGAGGAGTTAGACCAAAGCTTATATTAGAATTAACAAAATAGCACAATTCAGCCAGAAACGTAACTTTTGACCCAGAGCTCAGTTTCGAACAACATACATATGTTAGTGGTGTCCTGAGTCGGGGAAGCTAAAAAACCACTCCATTCGCTGATCTGAGCTTTCACTAAGGAGTTAGACCAAAGCTTATATCAGATTTGGCAAAAGAGTGCAATTCAGCCAGAAACGTAACTTTTGACCCAGAGCTCAGTTTTGAATTACATACACATGTTAGTGGTGTCCTGAGTCGGGGAAGCTAAAAAACCACTCCATTCGCTGATCTGAGCTTTCCCTGAGGAGATAGACCAAAGCTTACATCAGAATTAGCAAAAGAGCCTAATTCAGCCAGAAACGTAAGTTTTGACCCAGAGCTCAGTTTCGAACAACATACAAAGTTTTGTAGTATCCTGAGTCGGGAAACCTAGAAAACCACTCCATTCGCTGATCTGAGCTTTCCCTGAGGAGATAGACGAAAGCTTATATTAGAATTGGCAAAAGAGCCTAATTCAGCCAGAAACGTAACTTTTGACTCAGAGCTCAGTTTCGAACAACATACAAATGTTAGTGGTGTCCTGAGTCGGGGAAGCTAAAAAACCACTCCATTCGCTGATCTGAGCTTTCACTAAGGAGTTAGACCAAAGCTTATATCAGATTTGGCAAAAGAGTGCAATTCAGCCAGAAACGTAACTTTTGACCCAGAGCTCAGTTTTGAATTACATACACATGTTAGTGGTGTCCTGAGTCGGGGAAGCTAAAAAACCACTCCATTCGCTGATCTGAGCTTTCCCTGAGGAGATAGACCAAAGCTTACATCAGAATTAGCAAAAGAGCCTAATTCAGCCAGAAACGTAAGTTTTGACCCAGAGCTCAGTTTCGAACAACATACAAAGTTTTGTAGTATCCTGAGTCGGGAAACCTAGAAAACCACTCCATTCGCTGTTCTGAGCTTTCCCTGAGGAGATAGACGAAAGCTTATATTAGAATTGGCAAAAGAGCCTAATTCAGCCAGAAACGTAACTTTTGACTCAGAGCTCAGTTTCGAACAACATACAAAGTTTTGTAGTATCCTGAGTCGGGAAACCTAGAAAACCACTCCATTCGCTGATCTGAGCTTTCCCTGAGGAGTTAGACGAAAGCTTATATTAGAATTGGCAAAATAGCACAATTCAACAAGAAACGTAACTTTTGACCCAGAGCTCAGTTTCCAATAACATACAATTGTTAGTGGAGTCCTGAGTCGGGGAAGCTAAAAAACCACTCCATTCGCTTATCTGAGCTTTCACTGAGGAGTTAGACCAAAGCTTATATCAGAATTGGCAAAAGAGCCCAATTCAGCCAGAAATGTAACTTTTGACCCAGAACACAGTTTCAAATAACATACACATGTTACTGGTGTTCTGTCGGGGAAGGTAAAAAAAGCCAAACCATTCGCTGATATGAGCTTTCACTGAGGAGTTAGACCAAAGCTTATATCAGATTTGGCAAAAGAGTGCAATTCAGCCAGAAACGTAACTTTTGACCCACAACGCAGTTTCGAATAACATAAACACGTTAATGGTGTCCTGAGTCGGGGAAGCTAAAAAACCACTCCATTCGCTGATCTGAGCTTTCCCTGAGGAGATAGACGAAAGCTTATATTAGAATTGGCAAAAGAGCCTAATTCAGCCAGAAACGTAACTTTTGACTCAGAGCTCAGTTTCGAACAACATACAAAGTTTTGTAGTATCCTGAGTTGGGAAACCTAGAAAACCACTCCATTCGCTGATCTGAGCTTTCCCTGAGGAGATAGACGAAAGCTTATATTACAATTGGCAAAAGAGCCTAATTCAGCCAGAAACGTAACTTTTGACCCACAACGCAGTTTCGAATAACATAAATACGTTAATGGTGACCAGAGTCGAGGAAGCTAAAAGACCACTCCATTCGAGGATCTGCGCTTTCCCTGAGGAGTTAGACCAAAGCTTATATCAGATTTGGCAAAAGAGTGCAATTCAGCCAGAAACGTAACTTTTGACCCAGAGCTCAGTTTTGAATTACATACACGTTAGTGGTGTCCTGAGTCGGGGAAGCTAAAAAACCACTCCATTCGCTGATCTGAGCTTTCCCTGAGGAGATAGACCAAAGCTTACATCAGAATTAGCAAAAGAGCCTAATTCAGCCAGAAACGTAACTTTTGACCCAGAGCTCAGTTTCGAACAACATACATATGTCAGTGGTGTCCTGAGTCGGGGAAGCTAAAAAAAACCACTCCATTCGCTGATCTGAGCTTTCCCTAAGGAGTTAGACCAAAGCTTATATCAGATTTGGCAAAAGAGTGCAATTCAGCCAGAAACGTAACTTTTGACACAGAGCTCAGTTTCGAACAACATACATATGTTAGTGGAGTCCTGAGTCGGGGAAGCTAAAAAACCACTCCATTCGCTGATCTGAGCTTTCCCTGAGGAGTTATACCAAAGCTTATATTAGAATTAACAAAATAGCACAATTCAGCCAGAAACGTAACTTTTGACCCAGAGCTCAGTTTCGAACAACATACATATGTTAGTGGTGTCCTGAGTCGGGGAAGCTAAAAAACCACTCCATTCGCTGATCTGAGCTTTCCCTAAGGAGTTAGACCAAAGCTTATATCAGATTTGGCAAAAGAGTGCAATTCAGCCAGAAACGTAACTTTTGACCCAGAGCTCAGTTTCCAATAACATACAATTGTTAGTGGAGTCCTGAGTCGGGGAAGCTAAAAAACCACTCCATTCGCTTATCTGAGCTTTCACTGAGGAGTTAGACCAAAGCTTATATCAGAATTGGCAAAAGAGCCCAATTCAGCCAGAAATGTAACTTTTGACCCAGAGCTCAGTTTTGAAAAACATAAACACATTAATGGTGTCCAGAGTCGAGGAAGCTAAAAGACCACTCCATTCGAGGATCTGCGCTTTCCCTGAGGAGTTAGACCAAAGCTTATATCAGATTTGGCAAAAGAGTGCAATTCAGCCAGAAACGTAACTTTTGACCCAGAGCTCAGTTTTGAATTACATACACATGTTAGTGGTGTCCTGAGTCGGGGAAGCTAAAAAACCACTCCATTCGCTGATCTGAGCTTTCCCTGAGGAGATAGACCAAAGCTTACATCAGAATTAGCAAAAGAGCCTAATTCAGCCAGAAACGTAACTTTTGACCCAGAGCTCAGTTTCGAACAACATACATATGTTAGTAGTGTCCTGAGTCGGGGAAGCTAAAAAAACCACTCCATTCGCTGATCTGAGCTTTCCCTAAGGAGTTAGACCAAAGCTTATATCAGATTTGGCAAAAGAGTGCAATTCAGCCAGAAACGTAACTTTTGACACAGAGCTCAGTTTCGAACAACATACATATGTTAGTGGAGTCCTGAGTCGGGGAAGCTAAAAAACCACTCCATTCGCTGATCTGAGCTTTCCCTGAGGAGTTAGACCAAAGCTTATATTAGAATTAACAAAATAGCACAATTCAGCCAGAAACGTAACTTTTGACCCAGAGCTCAGTTTCGAACAACATACATATGTTACTGGTGTTCTGTCGGGGAAGGTAAAAAAAGCCACAGCATTCGCTGATATGAGCTTTCACTGAGGACTTAGACCAAAGTTTATATCAGAATTAGCAAAAGAGCCTAATTCAGCCAGAAACGTAACTTTTGACCCAGAGCTCAGTTTCGAACAACATACAAAGTTTTGTAGTATCCTGAGTCGGGAAACCTAGAAAACCACTCCATTCGCTGATCTGAGCTTTCCCTGAGGAGATAGACGAAAGCTTATATTAGAATTGGCAAAAGAGCCTAATTCAGCCAGAAACGTAACTTTTGACCCACAACGCAGTTTCGAATAACATAAACACGTTAATGGTGACCAGAGTCGAGGAAGCTAAAAGACCACTCCATTCGAGGATCTGCGCTTTCCCTGAGGAGTTAGACCAAAGCTTATATCAGATTTGGCAAAAGAGTGCAATTCAGCCAGAAACGTAACTTTTGACCCAGAGCTCAGTTTTGAATTACATACACATGTTAGTGGTGTCCTGAGTCGGGGAAGCTAAAAAACCACTCCATTCGCTGATCTGAGCTTTCCCTGAGGAGATAGACCAAAGCTTACATCAGAATTAGCAAAAGAGCCTAATTCTGCAAGAAATGTAACTTTTGACCCAGAACACAGTTTCAAATAACATACACATGTTACTGGTGTTCTGTCGGGGAAGGTAAAAAAAGCCAAACCATTCGCTGATATGAGCTTTCACTGAGGAGTTAGACCAAAGCTTATATCAGATTTGGCAAAAGAGTGCAATTCAGCCAGAAACGTAACTTTTGACCCACAACGCAGTTTCGAATAACATAAACACGTTAATGGTGTCCTGAGTCGGGGAAGCTAAAAAACCACTCCATTCGCTGATCTGAGCTTTCCCTGAGGAGATAGACGAAAGCTTATATTAGAATTGGCAAAAGAGCCTAATTCAGCCAGAAACGTAACTTTTGACTCAGAGCTCAGTTTCGAACAACATACAAAGTTTTGTAGTATCCTGAGTTGGGAAACCTAGAAAACCACTCCATTCGCTGATCTGAGCTTTCCCTGAGGAGATAGACGAAAGCTTATATTACAATTGGCAAAAGAGCCTAATTCAGCCAGAAACGTAACTTTTGACCCACAACGCAGTTTCGAATAACATAAATACGTTAATGGTGACCAGAGTCGAGGAAGCTAAAAGACCACTCCATTCGAGGATCTGCGCTTTCCCTGAGGAGTTAGACCAAAGCTTATATCAGATTTGGCAAAAGAGTGCAATTCAGCCAGAAACGTAACTTTTGACCCAGAGCTCAGTTTTGAATTACATACACGTTAGTGGTGTCCTGAGTCGGGGAAGCTAAAAAACCACTCCATTCGCTGATCTGAGCTTTCCCTGAGGAGATAGACCAAAGCTTACATCAGAATTAGCAAAAGAGCCTAATTCAGCCAGAAACGTAACTTTTGACCCAGAGCTCAGTTTCGAACAACATACATATGTCAGTGGTGTCCTGAGTCGGGGAAGCTAAAAAAACCACTCCATTCGCTGATCTGAGCTTTCCCTAAGGAGTTAGACCAAAGCTTATATCAGATTTGGCAAAAGAGTGCAATTCAGCCAGAAACGTAACTTTTGACACAGAGCTCAGTTTCGAACAACATACATATGTTAGTGGAGTCCTGAGTCGGGGAAGCTAAAAAAACCACTCCATTCGCTGATCTGAGCTTTCCCTAAGGAGTTAGACCAAAGCTTATATCAGATTTGGCAAAAGAGTGCAATTCAGCCAGAAACGTAACTTTTGACACAGAGCTCAGTTTCGAACAACATACATATGTTAGTGGAGTCCTGAGTCGGGGAAGCTAAAAAACCACTCCATTCGCTGATCTGAGCTTTCCCTGAGGAGTTAGACCAAAGCTTATATTAGAATTAACAAAATAGCACAATTCAGCCAGAAACGTAACTTTTGACCCAGAGCTCAGTTTCGAACAACATACATATGTTAGTGGTGTCCTGAGTCGGGGAAGCTAAAAAACCACTCCATTCGCTGATCTGAGCTTTCCCTAAGGAGTTAGACCAAAGCTTATATCAGATTTGGCAAAAGAGTGCAATTCAGCCAGAAACGTAACTTTTGACACAGAGCTCAGTTTCGAACAACATACATATGTTAGTGGAGTCCTGAGTCGGGGAAGCTAAAAAACCACTCCATTCGCTGATCTGAGCTTTCCCTGAGGAGTTAGACCAAAGCTTATATTAGAATTAACAAAATAGCACAATTCAGCCAGAAACGTAACTTTTGACCCAGAGCTCAGTTTCGAACAACATACATATGTTACTGGTGTTCTGTCGGGGAAGGTAAAAAAAGCCACAGCATTCGCTGATATGAGCTTTCACTGAGGACTTAGACCAAAGTTTATATCAGAATTAGCAAAAGAGCCTAATTCAGCCAGAAACGTAACTTTTGACCCAGAGCTCAGTTTCGAACAACATACAAAGTTTTGTAGTATCCTGAGTCGGGAAACCTAGAAAACCACTCCATTCGCTGATCTGAGCTTTCCCTGAGGAGATAGACGAAAGCTTATATTAGAATTGGCAAAAGAGCCTAATTCAGCCAGAAACGTAACTTTTGACCCACAACGCAGTTTCGAATAACATAAACACGTTAATGGTGACCAGAGTCGAGGAAGCTAAAAGACCACTCCATTCGAGCATCTGCGCTTTCCCTGAGGAGTTAGACCAAAGCTTATATCAGATTTGGCAAAAGAGTGCAATTCAGCCAGAAACGTAACTTTTGACCCAGAGCTCAGTTTTGAATTACATACACATGTTAGTGGTGTCCTGAGTCGGGGAAGCTAAAAAACCACTCCATTCGCTGATCTGAGCTTTCCCTGAGGAGATAGACCAAAGCTTACATCAGAATTAGCAAAAGAGCCTAATTCAGCAAGAAATGTAACTTTTGACCCAGAACACAGTTTCAAATAACATACACATGTTACTGGTGTTCTGTCGGGGAAGGTAAAAAAAGCCAAACCATTCGCTGATATGAGCTTTCACTGAGGAGTTAGACCAAAGCTTATATCAGATTTGGCAAAAGAGTGCAATTCAGCCAGAAACGTAACTTTTGACCCACAACGCAGTTTCGAATAACATAAACACGTTAATGGTGTCCTGAGTCGGGGAAGCTAAAAAACCACTCCATTCGCTGATCTGAGCTTTCCCTGAGGAGATAGACGAAAGCTTATATTAGAATTGGCAAAAGAGCCTAATTCAGCCAGAAACGTAACTTTTGACTCAGAGCTCAGTTTCGAACAACATACAAAGTTTTGTAGTATCCTGAGTTGGGAAACCTAGAAAACCACTCCATTCGCTGATCTGAGCTTTCCCTGAGGAGATAGACGAAAGCTTATATTACAATTGGCAAAAGAGCCTAATTCAGCCAGAAACGTAACTTTTGACCCACAACGCAGTTTCGAATAACATAAATACGTTAATGGTGACCAGAGTCGAGGAAGCTAAAAGACCACTCCATTCGAGGATCTGCGCTTTCCCTGAGGAGTTAGACCAAAGCTTATATCAGATTTGGCAAAAGAGTGCAATTCAGCCAGAAACGTAACTTTTGACCCAGAGCTCAGTTTTGAATTACATACACGTTAGTGGTGTCCTGAGTCGGGGAAGCTAAAAAACCACTCCATTCGCTGATCTGAGCTTTCCCTGAGGAGATAGACCAAAGCTTACATCAGAATTAGCAAAAGAGCCTAATTCAGCCAGAAACGTAACTTTTGACCCAGAGCTCAGTTTCGAACAACATACATATGTCAGTGGTGTCCTGAGTCGGGGAAGCTAAAAAAACCACTCCATTCGCTGATCTGAGCTTTCCCTAAGGAGTTAGACCAAAGCTTATATCAGATTTGGCAAAAGAGTGCAATTCAGCCAGAAACGTAACTTTTGACACAGAGCTCAGTTTCGAACAACATACATATGTTAGTGGAGTCCTGAGTCGGGGAAGCTAAAAAACCACTCCATTCGCTGATCTGAGCTTTCCCTGAGGAGTTAGACCAAAGCTTATATTAGAATTAACAAAATAGCACAATTCAGCCAGAAACGTAACTTTTGACCCAGAGCTCAGTTTCGAACAACATACATATGTTAGTGGTGTCCTGAGTCGGGGAAGCTAAAAAACCACTCCATTCGCTGATCTGAGCTTTCCCTAAGGAGTTAGACCAAAGCTTATATCAGATTTGGCAAAAGAGTGCAATTCAGCCAGAAACGTAACTTTTGACACAGAGCTCAGTTTCGAACAACATACATATGTTAGTGGAGTCCTGAGTCGGGGAAGCTAAAAAACCACTCCATTCGCTGATCTGAGCTTTCCCTGAGGAGATAGACGAAAGCTTATATTAGAATTGGCAAAATAGCACAATTCAACAAGAAACGTAACTTTTGACCCAGAGCTCAGTTTCCAATAACATACAATTGTTAGTGGAGTCCTGAGTCGGGGAAGCTAAAAAACCACTCCATTCGCTTATCTGAGCTTTCACTGAGGAGTTAGACCAAAGCTTATATCAGAATTGGCAAAAGAGCCCAATTCAGCCAGAAATGTAACTTTTGACCCAGAGCTCAGTTTTGAAAAACATAAACACATTAATGGTGTCCAGAGTCGAGGAAGTTAAAAGACCACTCCATTCGAGGATCTGCGCTTTCCCTGAGGAGTTAGACCAAAGCTTATATCAGATTTGGCAAAAGAGTACAATTCAGCCAGAAACGTAACTTTTGACCCAGAGCTCAGTTTTGAATTACATACACATGTTAGTGGTGTCCTGAGTCGGGGAAGCTAAAAAACCACTCCATTCGCTGATCTGAGCTTTCCCTGAGGAGATAGACCAAAGCTTACATCAGAATTAGCAAAAGAGCCTAATTCAGCCAGAAACGTAACTTTTGACCCAGAGCTCAGTTTCGAACAACATACATATGTTAGTGGTGTCCTGAGTCGGGGAAGCTAAAAAAACCACTCCATTCGCTGATCTGAGCTTTCCCTAAGGAGTTAGACCAAAGCTTATATCAGATTTGGCAAAAGAGTGCAATTCAGCCAGAAACGTAACTTTTGACCCAGAGCTCAGTTTCGAACAACATACAAAGTTTTGTAGTATCCTGAGTCGGGAAACCTAGAAAACCACTCCATTCGCTGATCTGAGCTTTCCCTGAGGAATTAGACGAAAGCTTATATTAGAATTGGCAAAATAGCACAATTCAACAAGAAACGTAACTTTTGACCCAGAGCTCAGGTTCCAATAACATACAATTGTTAGTGGAGTCCTGAGTCGGGGAAGCTAAAAAACCACTCCATTCGCTTATCTGAGCTTTCACTGAGGAGTTAGACCAAAGCTTATATCAGAATTGGCAAAAGAGCCCAATTCAGCCAGAAATGTAACTTTTGACCCAGAGCTCAGTTTTGAAAAACATAAACACATTAATGGTGTCCAGAGTCGAGGAAGCTAAAAGACCACTCCATTCGAGGGTCTGCGCTTTCCCTGAGGAGTTAGACCAAAGCTTATATCAGATTTGGCAAAAGAGTGCAATTCAGCCAGAAACGTAACTTTTGACCCAGAGCTCAGTTTCGAACAACATACATATGTTAGTGGTGTCCTGAGTCGGGGAAGCTAAAAAACCACTCCATTCGCTGATCTGAGCTTTCCCTAAGGAGTTAGACCAAAGCTTATATCAGATTTGGCAAAAGAGTGCAATTCAGCCAGAAACGTAACTTTTGACCCAGAGCTCAGTTTTGAATTGCATACACATGTTAGTGGTGTCCTGAGTCGGGGAAGCTAAAAAACCACTCCATTCGCTGATCTGAGCTTTCCCTGAGGAGATAGACCAAAGCTTACATCAGAATTAGCAAAAGAGCCTAATTCAGCCAGAAATGTAACTTTTGACCCAGAACACAGTTTCGAATAACATACACATATTACTGGTGTTCTGTCGGGGAAGGTAAAAAAAGCCACAGCATTCGCTGATATGAGCTTTCACTGAGGAGTTAGACCAAAGTTTATATCAGAATTAGCAAAAGAGCCTAATTCAGCCAGAAACGTAACTTTTGACCCAGAGCTCAGTTTCGAACAACATACAAAGTTTTGTAGTATCCTGAGTCGGGAAACCTAGAAAACCACTCCATTCGCTGATCTGAGCTTTCCCTGAGGAGATAGACGAAAGCTTATATTAGAATTGGCAAAAGAGCCTAATTCAGCCAGAAACGTAACTTTTGACTCAGAGCTCAGTTTCGAACAACATACAAAGTTTTGTAGTATCCTGAGTCGGGAAACCTAGAAAACCACTCCATTCGCTGATCTGAGCTTTCCCTGAGGAGTTAGACGAAAGCTTATATTAGAATTGGCAAAATAGCACAATTCAACAAGAAACGTAACTTTTGACCCAGAGCTCAGTTTCCAATAACATACAATTGTTAGTGGAGTCCTGAGTCGGGGAAGCTAAAAAACCACTCCATTCGCTTATCTGAGCTTTCACTGAGGAGTTAGACCAAAGCTTATATCAGAATTGGCAAAAGAGCCCAATTCAGCCAGAAATGTAACTTTTGACCCAGAGCTCAGTTTTGAAAAACATAAACACATTAATGGTGTCCTGAGTCGGGGAAGCTAAAAGACCACTCCATTCGAGGGTCTGCGCTTTCCCTGAGGAGTTAGACCAAAGCTTATATCAGATTTGGCAAAAGAGTGCAATTCAGCCAGAAACGTAACTTTTGACCCAGAGCTCAGTTTTGAATTACATACAAATGTTAGTGGTGTCCTGAGTCGGGGAAGCTAAAAAACCACTCCATTCGCTGATCTGAGCTTTCCCTGAGGAGATAGACCAAAGCTTACATCAGAATTAGCAAAAGAGCCTAATTCAGCAAGAAATGTAACTTTTGACCCAGAACACAGTTTCAAATAACATACACATGTTACTGGTGTTCTGTCGGGGAAGGTAAAAAAAGCCAAACCATTCGCTGATATGAGCTTTCACTGAGGAGTTAGACCAAAGCTTATATCAGATTTGGCAAAAGAGTGCAATTCAGCCAGAAACGTAACTTTTGACCCACAACGCAGTTTCGAATAACATAAACACGTTAATGGTGTCCTGAGTCGGGGAAGCTAAAAAACCACTCCATTCGCTGATCTGAGCTTTCCCTGAGGAGATAGACGAAAGCTTATATTAGAATTGGCAAAATAGCACAATTCAACAAGAAACGTAACTTTTGACCCAGAGCTCAGTTTCCAATAACATACAATTGTTAGTGGAGTCCTGAGTCGGGGAAGCTAAAAAACCACTCCATTCGCTTATTTGAGCTTTCACTGAGGAGTTAGACCAAAGCTTATATCAGAATTGGCAAAAGAGCCCAATTCAGCCAGAAATGTAACTTTTGACCCACAACGCAGTTTCGAATAACATAAACACGTTAATGGTGTCCAGAGTCGAGGAAGCTAAAAGACCACTCCATTCGAGGATCTGCGCTTTCCCTGAGGAGTTAGACCAAAGCTTATATCAGATTTGGCAAAAGAGTGCAATTCAGCCAGAAACGTAACTTTTGACCCAGAGCTCAGTTTTGAATTACATACACATGTTAGTGGTGTCCTGAGTCGGGGAAGCTAAAAAACCACTCCATTCGCTGATCTGAGCTTTCCCTGAGGAGATAGACCAAAGCTTACATCAGAATTAGCAAAAGAGCCTAATTCAGCCAGAAACGTAACTTTTGACCCAGAGCTCAGTTTCGAACAACATATATATGTCAGTGGTGTCCTGAGTCGGGGAAGCTAAAAAAACCACTCCATTCGCTGATCTGAGCTTTCCCTAAGGAGTTAGACCAAAGCTTATATCAGATTTGGCAAAAGAGTGCAATTCAGCCAGAAACATAACTTTTGACACAGAGCTCAGTTTCGAACAACATACATATGTTAGTGGAGTCCTGAGTCGGGGAAGCTAAAAAACCACTCCATTCGCTGATCTGAGCTTTCCCTGAGGAGTTAGACCAAAGCTTATATTAGAATTAACAAAATAGCACAATTCAGCCAGAAACGTAACTTTTGACCCAGAGCTCAGTTTCGAACAACATACATATGTTAGTGGTGTCCTGAGTCGGGGAAGCTAAAAAACCACTCCATTCGCTGATCTGAGCTTTCCCTAAGGAGTTAGACCAAAGCTTATATCAGATTTGGCAAAAGAGTGCAATTCAGCCAGAAACGTAACTTTTGACCCAGAGCTCAGTTTTGAATTACATACACATGTTAGTGGTGTCCTGAGTCGGGGAAGCTAAAAAACCACTCCATTCGCTGATCTGAGCTTTCCCTGAGGAGATAGACCAAAGCTTACATCAGAATTAGCAAAAGAGCCTAATTCAGCCAGAAATGTAACTTTTGACCCAGAACACAGTTTCGAATAACATACACATGTTACTGGTGTTCTGTCGGGGAAGGTAAAAAAAGCCACAGCATTCGCTGATATGAGCTTTCACTGAGGAGTTAGACCAAAACTTATATCAGAATTAGCAAAAGAGCCTAATTCAGCCAGAAACGTAACTTTTGACCCAGAGCTCAGTTTCGAACAACATACAAAGTTTTGTAGTATCCTGAGTCGGGAAACCTAGAAAACCACTCCATTCGCTGATCTGAGCTTTCCCTGAGGAGTTAGACGAAAGCTTATATTAGAATTGGCAAAATAGCACAATTCAACAAGAAACGTAACTTTTGACCCAGAGCTCAGTTTCCAATAACATACAATTGTTAGTGGAGTCCTGAGTCGGGGAAGCTAAAAAACCACTCCATTCGCTGATCTGAGCTTTCACTGAGGAGTTAGACCAAAGCTTACATCAGAATTAGCAAAAGAGCCTAATTCAGCCAGAAACGTAACTTTTGACCCAGAGCTCAGTTTCGAACAACATACATATGTTAGTGGTGTCCTGAGTCGGGGAAGCTAAAAAAACCACTCCATTCGCTGATCTGAGCTTTCCCTAAGGAGTTAGACCAAAGCTTATATCAGATTTGGCAAAAGAGTGCAATTCAGCCAGAAACGTAGCTTTTGACACAGAGCTCAGTTTCGAACAACATACATATGTTAGTGGAGTCCTGAGTCGGGGAAGCTAAAAAACCACTCCATTCGCTGATCTGAGCTTTCCGTGAGGAGTTAGACCAAAGCTTATATTAGAATTAACAAAATAGCACAATTCAGCCAGAAACGTAACTTTTGACCCAGAGCTCAGTTTCGAACAACATACATATGTTAGTGGTGTCCTGAGTCGGGGAAGCTAAAAAACCACTCCATTCGCTGATCTGAGCTTTCCCTGAGGAGTTAGACCAAAGCTTATATTAGAATTAACAAAATAGCACAATTCAGCCAGAAACGTAACTTTTGACCCAGAGCTCAGTTTCGAACAACATACATATGTTAGTGGTGTCCTGAGTCGGGGAAGCTAAAAAACCACTCCATTCGCTGATCTGAGCTTTCCCTAAGGAGTTAGACCAAAGCTTATATCAGATTTGGCAAAAGAGTGCAATTCAGCCAGAAACGTAACTTTTGACCCAGAGCTCAGTTTTGAATTACATACTCATCTTAGTGGTGTCCTGAGTCGGGGAAGCTAAAAAACCACTCCATTCGCTGATCTGAGCTTTCCCTGAGGAGATAGACCAAAGCTTACATCAGAATTAGCAAAAGAGCCTAATTCAGCCAGAAATGTAACTTTTGACCCAGAACACAGTTTCGAATAACATACACATGTTACTGGTGTTCTGTCGGGGAAGGTAAAAAAAACCACTCCATTCGCTGATCTGAGCTTTCCCTGAGATAGACCAAAGCTTACATCAGAATTAGCAAAAGAGCCTAATTCAGCAAGAAATGTAACTTTTGACCCAGAACACAGTTTCAAATAACATACACATGTTACTGGTGTTCTGTCGGGGAAGGTAAAAAAAGCCAAACCATTCGCTGATATGAGCTTTCACTGAGGAGTTAGACCAAAGCTTATATCAGATTTGGCAAAAGAGTGCAATTCAGCCAGAAACGTAACTTTTGACCCACAACGCAGTTTCGAATAACATAAACACGTTAATGGTGTCCTGAGTCGGGGAAGCTAAAAAACCACTCCATTCGCTGATCTGAGCTTTCCCTGAGGAGTTAGACCAAAGCTTACATCAGAATTAGCAAAAGAGCCTAATTCAGCCAGAAACGTAACTTTTGACCCAGAGCTCAGTTTCGAACAACATACATATATTAGTGGTGTCCTGAGTCGGGGAAGCTAAAAAAACCACTCCATTCGCTGATCTGAGCTTTCCCTAAGGAGTTAGACCAAAGCTTATATCAGATTTGGCAAAAGAGTGCAATTCAGCCAGAAACGTAACTTTTGACCCAGAGCTCAGTTTTGAATTACATACACATGTTAGTGGTGTCCTGAGTCGGGGAAGCTAAAAAACCACTCCATTCGCTGATCTGAGCTTTCCCTGAGGAGATAGACCAAAGCTTACATCAGAATTAGCAAAAGAGCCTAATTCAGCCAGAAATGTAACTTTTGACCCAGAACACAGTTTCGAATAACATACACATGTTACTGGTGTTCTGTCGGGGAAGGTAAAAAAAGCCACAGCATTCTCTGATATGAGCTTTCACTGAGGAGTTAGACCAAAACTTATATCAGAATTAGCAAAAGAGCCTAATTCAGCCAGAAACGTAACTTTTGACCCAGAGCTCAGTTTCGAACAACATACAAAGTTTTGTAGTATCCTGAGTCGGGAAACCTAGAAAACCACTCCATTCGCTGATCTGAGCTTTCCCTGAGGAGTTAGACGAAAGCTTATATTAGAATTGGCAAAATAGCACAATTCAACAAGAAACGTAACTTTTGACCCAGAGCTCAGTTTCCAATAACATACAATTGTTAGTGGAGTCCTGAGTCGGGGAAGCTAAAAAACCACTCCATTCGCTGATCTGAGCTTTCACTGAGGAGTTAGACCAAAGCTTACATCAGAATTAGCAAAAGAGCCTAATTCAGCCAGAAACGTAACTTTTGACCCAGAGCTCAGTTTCGAACAACATACATATGTTAGTGGTGTCCTGAGTCGGGGAAGCTAAAAAAACCACTCCATTCGCTGATCTGAGCTTTCCCTAAGGAGTTAGACCAAAGCTTATATCAGATTTGGCAAAAGAGTGCAATTCAGCCAGAAACGTAGCTTTTGACACAGAGCTCAGTTTCGAACAACATACATATGTTAGTGGAGTCCTGAGTCGGGGAAGCTAAAAAACCACTCCATTCGCTGATCTGAGCTTTCCGTGAGGAGTTAGACCAAAGCTTATATTAGAATTAACAAAATAGCACAATTCAGCCAGAAACGTAACTTTTGACCCAGAGCTCAGTTTCGAACAACATACATATGTTAGTGGTGTCCTGAGTCGGGGAAGCTAAAAAACCACTCCATTCGCTGATCTGAGCTTTCCCTGAGGAGTTAGACCAAAGCTTATATTAGAATTAACAAAATAGCACAATTCAGCCAGAAACGTAACTTTTGACCCAGAGCTCAGTTTCGAACAACATACATATGTTAGTGGTGTCCTGAGTCGGGGAAGCTAAAAAACCACTCCATTCGCTGATCTGAGCTTTCCCTAAGGAGTTAGACCAAAGCTTATATCAGATTTGGCAAAAGAGTGCAATTCAGCCAGAAACGTAACTTTTGACCCAGAGCTCAGTTTTGAATTACATACTCATCTTAGTGGTGTCCTGAGTCGGGGAAGCTAAAAAACCACTCCATTCGCTGATCTGAGCTTTCCCTGAGGAGATAGACCAAAGCTTACATCAGAATTAGCAAAAGAGCCTAATTCAGCCAGAAATGTAACTTTTGACCCAGAACACAGTTTCGAATAACATACACATGTTACTGGTGTTCTGTCGGGGAAGGTAAAAAAAACCACTCCATTCGCTGATCTGAGCTTTCCCTGAGATAGACCAAAGCTTACATCAGAATTAGCAAAAGAGCCTAATTCAGCAAGAAATGTAACTTTTGACCCAGAACACAGTTTCAAATAACATACACATGTTACTGGTGTTCTGTCGGGGAAGGTAAAAAAAGCCAAACCATTCGCTGATATGAGCTTTCACTGAGGAGTTAGACCAAAGCTTATATCAGATTTGGCAAAAGAGTGCAATTCAGCCAGAAACGTAACTTTTGACCCACAACGCAGTTTCGAATAACATAAACACGTTAATGGTGTCCTGAGTCGGGGAAGCTAAAAAACCACTCCATTCGCTGATCTGAGCTTTCCCTGAGGAGTTAGACCAAAGCTTACATCAGAATTAGCAAAAGAGCCTAATTCAGCCAGAAACGTAACTTTTGACCCAGAGCTCAGTTTCGAACAACATACATATATTAGTGGTGTCCTGAGTCGGGGAAGCTAAAAAAACCACTCCATTCGCTGATCTGAGCTTTCCCTAAGGAGTTAGACCAAAGCTTATATCAGATTTGGCAAAAGAGTGCAATTCAGCCAGAAACGTAACTTTTGACACAGAGCTCAGTTTCGAACAACATACATATGTTAGTGGAGTCCTGAGTCGGGGAAGCTAAAAAACCACTCCATTCGCTGATCTGAGCTTTCCCTAAGGAGTTAGACCAAAGCTTATATCAGATTTGGCAAAAGAGTGCAATTCAGCCAGAAACGTAACTTTTGACACAGAGCTCAGTTTCGAACAACATACATATGTTAGTGGAGTCCTGAGTCGGGGAAGCTAAAAAACCACTCCATTCGCTGATCTGAGCTTTCCCTGAGGAGTTAGACCAAAGCTTATATTAGAATTAACAAAATAGCACAATTCAGCCAGAAACGTAACTTTTGACCCAGAGCTCAGTTTCGAACAACATACATATGTTAGTGGTGTCCTGAGTCGGGGAAGCTAAAAAACCACTCCATTCGCTGATCTGAGCTTTCCCTAAGGAGTTAGACCAAAGCTTATATCAGATTTGGCAAAAGAGTGCAATTCAGCCAGAAACGTAACTTTTGACCCAGAGCTCAGTTTTGAATTACATACTCATCTTAGTGGTGTCCTGAGTCGGGGAAGCTAAAAAACCACTCCATTCGCTGATCTGAGCTTTCCCTGAGGAGATAGACCAAAGCTTACATCAGAATTAGCAAAAGAGCATAATTCAGCCAGAAATGTAACTTTTGACCCAGAACACAGTTTCGAATAACATACACATGTTACTGGTGTTCTGTCGGGGAAGGTAAAAAAAGCCACAGCATTCGCTGATATGAGCTTTCACTGAGGAGTTAGACCAAAGCTTATATCAGAATTAGCAAAAGAGCCTAATTCAGTCAGAAACGTAACTTTTGACCCAGAGCTCAGTTTCGAACAACATACAAAGTTTTGTAGTATCCTGAGTCGGGAAACCTAGAAAACCACTCCATTCGCTGATATGAGCTTTCCCTGAGGAGTTAGACGAAAGCTTATATTAGAATTGGCAAAATAGCACAATTCAACAAGAAACGTAACTTTTGACCCAGAGCTCAGTTTCCAATAACATACAATTGTTAGTGGAGTCCTGAGTCGGGGAAGCTAAAAAACCACTCCATTCGCTGATCTGAGCTTTCCCTAAGGAGTTAGACCAAAGCTTATATCAGATTTGGCAAAAGAGTGCAATTCAGCCAGAAACGTAACTTTTGACCCACAATGCAGTTTCGAATAACATAAACACGTTAATGGTGTCCTGAGTCGGGGAAGCTAAAAAACCACTCCATTCGCTGATCTGAGCTTTCCCTGAGATAGACCAAAGCTTACATCAGAATTAGCAAAAGAGCCTAATTCAGCAAGAAATGTAACTTTTGACCCAGAACACAGTTTCAAATAACATACACATGTTACTGGTGTTCTGTCGGGGAAGGTAAAAAAAGCCAAACCATTCGCTGATATGAGCTTTCACTGAGGAGTTAGACCAAAGCTTATATCAGATTTGGCAAAAGAGTGCAATTCAGCCAGAAACGTAACTTTTGACCCACAACGCAGTTTCGAATAACATAAACACGTTAATGGTGTCCTGAGTCGGGGAAGCTAAAAAACCACTCCATTCGCTGATCTGAGCTTTCCCTGAGGAGTTAGACCAAAGCTTACATCAGAATTAGCAAAAGAGCCTAATTCAGCCAGAAACGTAACTTTTGACCCAGAGCTCAGTTTCGAACAACATACATATGTTAGTGGTGTCCTGAGTCGGGGAAGCTAAAAAAACCACTCCATTCGCTGATCTGAGCTTTCCCTAAGGAGTTAGACCAAAGCTTATATCAGATTTGGCAAAAGAGTGCAATTCAGCCAGAAACGTAACTTTTGACACAGAGCTCAGTTTCGAACAACATACATATGTTAGTGGAGTCCTGAGTCGGGGAAGCTAAAAAACCACTCCATTCGCTGATCTGAGCTTTCCCTGAGGAGTTAGACCAAAGCTTATATTAGAATTAACAAAATAGCACAATTCAGCCAGAAACGTAACTTTTGACCCAGAGCTCAGTTTCGAACAACATACATATGTTAGTGGTGTCCTGAGTCGGGGAAGCTAAAAAAACCACTCCATTCGCTGATCTGAGCTTTCCCTAAGGAGTTAGACCAAAGCTTATATCAGATTTGGCAAAAGAGTGCAATTCAGCCAGAAACGTAACTTTTGACCCACAATGCAGTTTCGAATAACATAAACACGTTAATGGTGTCCTGAGTCGGGGAAGCTAAAAAACCACTCCATTCGCTGATCTGAGCTTTCCCTGAGATAGACCAAAGCTTACATCAGAATTAGCAAAAGAGCCTAATTCAGCCAGAAACGTAACTTTTGACACAGATCTAAGTTTCGAATAACATACACATGTTAGTCGTGTCCTTTCGAGGAAGGAAAAAAAAAAACACCATTCGCTGATCTGAGCTTTCCCTGAGGAGTTAGACCAAAGCTTATATCAGAATTGGCAAAAGAGCCCAATTGAGCCACAAACGTAACTTTTGACCCAGAGCTCAGTTTTGAATTACATACACATGTTAGTGGTGTCCTGAGTTGGGGAAGCTAAAAAACCACTCCATTCGCTGATCTGAGCTTTCCCTAAGGAGTTAGACCAAAGCTTATATCAGATTTGGCAAAAGAGTGCAATTCAGCCAGAAACGTAACTTTTGACACAGAGCTCAGTTTCGAACAACATACATATGTTAGTGGAGTCCTGAGTCGGGGAAGCTAAAAAACCACTCCATTCGCTGATCTGAGCTTTCCCTGAGGAGATAGACCAAAGCTTACATCAGAATTAGCAAAAGAGCCTAATTCAGCCAGAAAGGTAACTTTTGACCCAGAACACAGTTTCGAATAACATACAAATGTTACTGGTGTTCTGTCGGGGAAGGTAAAAAAAGCCACAGCATTCGCTGATATGAGCTTTCACTGAGGAGTTAGACCAAAGCTTATATCAGAATTAGCAAAAGAGCCTAATTCAGCCAGAAACGTAACTTTTGACCCAGAGCTCAGTTTCGAACAACATACATATGTCAGTGGTGTCCTGAGTCGGGGAAGCTAAAAAAACCACTCCATTCGCTGATCTGAGCTTTCCCTAAGGAGTTAGACCAAAGCTTATATCAGATTTGGCAAAAGAGTGCAATTCAGCCAGAAACGTAACTTTTGACACAGAGCTCAGTTTCGAACAACATACATATGTTAGTGGAGTCCTGAGTCGGGGAAGCTAAAAAACCACTCCATTCGCTGATCTGAGCTTTCCCTGAGGAGTTAGACCAAAGCTTATATTAGAATTAACAAAATAGCACAATTCAGCCAGAAACGTAACTTTTGACCCAGAGCTCAGTTTCGAACAACATACATATGTTAGTGGTGTCCTGAGTCGGGGAAGCTAAAAAACCACTCCATTCGCTGATCTGAGCTTTCCCTAAGGAGTTAGACCAAAGCTTATATCAGATTTGGCAAAAGAGTGCAATTCAGCCAGAAACGTAACTTTTGACCCAGAGCTCAGTTTTGAATTACATACACATGTTAGTGGTGTCCTGAGTCGGGGAAGCTAAAAAACCACTCCATTCGCTGATCTGAGCTTTCCCTGAGGAGATAGACCAAAGCTTACATCAGAATTAGCAAAATTGCCTAATTCAGCCAGAAATGTAACTTTTGACCCAGAACACAGTTTCGAATAACATACACATGTTACTGGTGTTCTGTCGGGGAAGGTAAAAAAAGCCACAGCATTCGCTGATATGAGCTTTCACTGAGGAGTTAGACCAAAACTTATATCAGAATTAGCAAAAGAGCCTAATTCAGCCAGAAACGTAACTTTTGACCCAGAGCTCAGTTTCGAACAACATACAAAGTTTTGTAGTATCCTGAGTCGGGAAACCTAGAAAACCACTCCATTCGCTGATCTGAGCTTTCCCTGAGGAGTTAGACGAAAGCTTATATTAGAATTGGCAAAACAGCACAATTCAACAAGAAAGGTAACTTTTGACCCAGAACACAGTTTCGAATAACATACAAATGTTACTGGTGTTCTGTCGGGGAAGGTAAAAAAAGCCACAGCATTCGCTGATATGAGCTTTCACTGAGGAGTTAGACCAAAGCTTATATCAGAATTAGCAAAAGAGCCTAATTCAGCCAGAAACGTAACTTTTGACCCAGAGCTCAGTTTCGAACAACATACATATGTCAGTGGTGTCCTGAGTCGGGGAAGCTAAAAAAACCACTCCATTCGCTGATCTGAGCTTTCCCTAAGGAGTTAGACCAAAGCTTATATCAGATTTGGCAAAAGAGTGCAATTCAGCCAGAAACGTAACTTTTGACACAGAGCTCAGTTTCGAACAACATACATATGTTAGTGGAGTCCTGAGTCGGGGAAGCTAAAAAACCACTCCATTCGCTGATCTGAGCTTTCCCTGAGGAGTTAGACCAAAGCTTATATTAGAATTAACAAAATAGCACAATTCAGCCAGAAACGTAACTTTTGACCCAGAGCTCAGTTTCGAACAACATACATATGTTAGTGGTGTCCTGAGTCGGGGAAGCTAAAAAACCACTCCATTCGCTGATCTGAGCTTTCCCTAAGGAGTTAGACCAAAGCTTATATCAGATTTGGCAAAAGAGTGCAATTCAGCCAGAAACGTAACTTTTGACCCAGAGCTCAGTTTTGAATTACATACTCATCTTAGTGGTGTCCTGAGTCGGGGAAGCTAAAAAACCACTCCATTCGCTGATCTGAGCTTTCCCTGAGGAGATAGACCAAAGCTTACATCAGAATTAGCAAAAGAGCATAATTCAGCCAGAAATGTAACTTTTGACCCAGAACACAGTTTCGAATAACATACACATGTTACTGCTGTTCTGTCGGGGAAGGTAAAAAAATCCACAGCATTCGCTGATATGAGCTTTCACTGAGGAGTTAGACCAAAGCTTATATCAGAATTAGCAAAAGAGCCTAATTCAGTCAGAAACGTAACTTTTGACCCAGAGCTCAGTTTCGAACAACATACAAAGTTTTGTAGTATCCTGAGTTGGGAAACCTAGAAAACCACCCCATTCGCTGATCTGAGCTTTCCCTGAGGAGTTAGACGAAAGCTTATATTAGAATTGGCAAAATAGCACAATTCAACAAGAAACGTAACTTTTGACCCAGAGCTCAGTTTCCAATAACATACAATTGTTAGTGGAGTCCTGAGTCGGGGAAGCTAAAAAACCACTCCATTCGCTGATCTGAGCTTTCCCTAAGGAGTTAGACCAAAGCTTATATCAGATTTGGCAAAAGAGTGCAATTCAGCCAGAAACGTAACTTTTGACCCACAATGCAGTTTCGAATAACATAAACACGTTAATGGTGTCCTGAGTCGGGGAAGCTAAAAAACCACTCCATTCGCTGATCTGAGCTTTCCCTGAGATAGACCAAAGCTTACATCAGAATTAGCAAAAGAGCCTAATTCAGCCAGAAACGTAACTTTTGACACAGATCTAAGTTTCGAATAACATACACATGTTAGTCATGTCCTTTCGAGGAAGGTAAAAAAAAAAAAACACCATTCGCTGATATGAGCTTTTCCTGAGGAGTTAGACCAAAGCTTATATCAGAATTGGCAAAAGAGCCCAATTGAGCCACAAACGTAACTTTTGACCCAGAGCTCAGTTTTGAATTACATACACATGTTAGTGGTGTCCTGAGTTGGGGAAGCTAAAAAACCACTCCATTCGCTGATCTGAGCTTTCCCTAAGGAGTTAGACCAAAGCTTATATCAGATTTGGCAAAAGAGTGCAATTCAGCCAGAAACGTAACTTTTGACACAGAGCTCAGTTTCGAACAACATACATATGTTAGTGGAGTCCTGAGTCGGGGAAGCTAAAAAACTACTCCATTCGCTGATCTGAGCTTTCCCTGAGGAGTTAGACCAAAGCTTATATTAGAATTGGCAAAATAGCACAATTCAGCCAGAAACGTAACTTTTGACCCAGTGCTCAGTTTCGAACAACATACATACGTTACTGGTGTTCTGTCGGGGAAGGTAAAAAAAGCCAAACTATTCGCTGATATGAGCTTTCACTGAGGAGTTAGACCAAAGCTTATATCAGATTTGGCAAAAGAGTGCAATTCAGCCAGAAACGTAACTTTTGACCCACAACGCAGTTTCGAATAACATAAACACGTTAATGGTGTCCTGAGTCGGGGAAGCTAAAAAACCACTCCATTCGCTGATCTGAGCTTTCCCTGAGGAGATAGACCAAAGCTTACATCAGAATTAGCAAAAGAGCCTAATTCAGCCAGAAAGGTAACTTTTGACCCAGAACACAGTTTCGAATAACATACACATGTTACTGGTGTTCTGTCGGGGAAGGTAAAAAAAGCCACAGCATTCGCTGATATGAGCTTTCACTGAGGAGTTAGACCAAAGCTTATATCAGAATTAGCAAAAGAGCCTAATTCAGCCAGAAACGTAACTTTTGACCCAGAACTCAGTTTCGAACAACATACAAAGTTTTGTAGTATCCTGAGTCGGGAAACCTAGAAAACCACTCCATTCGCTGATCTGAGCTTTCCCTAAGGAGTTAGACCAAAGCTTATATCAGATTTGGCAGAAGAGTGCAATTCAGCCAGAAACGTAACTTTTGACCCACAACGCAGTTTCGAATAACATAAACACGTTAATGGTGTCCTGAGTCGGGGAAGCTAAAAAACCACTCCATTCGCTGATCTGAGCTTTCCCTGAGGAGATAGACCAAAGCTTACATCAGAATTAGCAAAAGAGCCTAATTCAGCAAGAAATGTTACTTTTGACCCAGAACACAGTTTCAAATAACATACACATGTTACTGGTGTTCTGTCGAGGAAGGTAAAAAAAGCCAAACCATTCGCTGATATGAGCTTTCACTGAGGAGTTAGACCAAAGCTTATATCAGATTTGGCAAAAGAGTGCAATTCAGCCAGAAACGTAACTTTTGACCCAGAGCTCAGTTTTGAATTACATACACATGTTAGTGGTGTCCTGAGTCGTGGAAGCTAAAAAACCACTCCATTCGCTGATCTGAGCTTTCCCTGAGGAGATAGACCAAAGCTTACATCAGAATTAGCAAAAGAGCCTAATTCAGCCAGAAACGTAACTTTTGACCCAGAGCTCAGTTTCGAACAACATACATATGTCAGTGGTGTCCTGAGTCGGGGAAGCTAAAAAAACCACTGCATTCGCTGATCTGAGCTTTCCCTAAGGAGTTAGACCAAAGCTTATATCAGATTTGGCAAAAGAGTGCAATTCAGCCAGAAACGTAACTTTTGACACAGAGCTCAGTTTCGAACAACATACATATGTTAGTGGAGTCCTGAGTCGGGGAAGCTAAAAAACCACTCCATTCGCTGATCTGAGCTTTCCCTGAGGAGTTAGACCAAAGCTTATATTAGAATTAACAAAATAGCACAATTCAGCCAGAAACGTAACTTTTGACCCAGAGCTCAGTTTCGAACAACATACATATGTTAGTGGTGTCCTGAGTCGGGGAAGCTAAAAAACCACTCCATTCGCTGATCTGAGCTTTCCCTAAGGAGTTAGACCAAAGCTTATATCAGATTTGGCAAAAGAGTGCAATTCAGCCAGAAACGTAACTTTTGACCCAGAGCTCAGTTTTGAATTACATACTCATCTTAGTGGTGTCCTGAGTCGGGGAAGCTAAAAAACCACTCCATTCGCTGATCTGAGCTTTCCCTGAGGAGATAGACCAAAGCTTACATCAGAATTAGCAAAAGAGCATAATTCAGCCAGAAATGTAACTTTTGACCCAGAACACAGTTTCGAATAACATACACATGTTACTGGTGTTCTGTCGGGGAAGGTAAAAAAAGCCACAGCATTCGCTGATATGAGCTTTCACTGAGGAGTTAGACCAAAGCTTATATCAGAATTAGCAAAAGAGCCTAATTCAGTCAGAAACGTAACTTTTGACCCAGAGCTCAGTTTCGAACAACATACAAAGTTTTGTAGTATCCTGAGTCGGGAAACCTAGAAAACCACTCCATTCGCTGATCTGAGCTTTCCCTGAGGAGTTAGACGAAAGCTTATATTAGAATTGGCAAAATAGCACAATTCAACAAGAAACGTAACTTTTGACCCAGAGCTCAGTTTCCAATAACATACAATTGTTAGTGGAGTCCTGAGTCGGGGAAGCTAAAAAACCACTCCATTCGCTGATCTGAGCTTTCCCTAAGGAGTTAGACCAAAGCTTATATCAGATTTGGCAAAAGAGTGCAATTCAGCCAGAAACGTAACTTTTGACCCACAATGCAGTTTCGAATAACATAAACACGTTAATGGTGTCCTGAGTCGGGGAAGCTAAAAAAACCACTCCATTCGCTGATCTGAGCTTTCACTGAGGAGTTAGACCAAAGCTTACATCAGAATTAGCAAAAGAGCCTAATTCAGCCAGAAACGTAACTTTTGACCCAGAGCTCAGTTTCGAACAACATACATATGTTAGTGGTGTCCTGAGTCGGGGAAGCTAAAAAAACCACTCCATTCGCTGATCTGAGCTTTCCCTAAGGAGTTAGACCAAAGCTTATATCAGATTTGGCAAAAGAGTGAAATTCAGCCAGAAACGTAACTTTTGACACAGAGCTCAGTTTCGAACAACATACATATGTTAGTGGAGTCCTGAGTCGGGGAAGCTAAAAAACCACTCCATTCGCTGATCTGAGCTTTCCCTGAGGAGTTAGACCAAAGCTTATATTAGAATTAACAAAATAGCACAATTCAGCCAGAAACGTAACTTTTGACCCAGAGCTCAGTTTCGAACAACATACATATGTTAGTGGTGTCCTGAGTCGGGGAAGCTAAAAAACCACTCCATTCGCTGATCTGAGCTTTCCCTAAGGAGTTAGACCAAAGCTTATATCAGATTTGGCAAAAGAGTGCAATTCAGCCAGAAACGTAACTTTTGACCCAGAGCTCAGTTTTGAATTACATACTCATCTTAGTGGTGTCCTGAGTCGGGGAAGCTAAAAAACCACTCCATTCGCTGATCTGAGCTTTCCCTGAGGAGATAGACCAAAGCTTACATCAGAATTAGCAAAAGAGCATAATTCAGCCAGAAATGTAACTTTTGACCCAGAACACAGTTTCGAATAACATACACATGTTACTGGTGTTCTGTCGGGGAAGGTAAAAAAAGCCACAGCATTCGCTGATATGAGCTTTCACTGAGGAGTTAGACCAAAGCTTATATCAGAATTAGCAAAAGAGCCTAATTCAGTCAGAAACGTAACTTTTGACCCAGAGCTCAGTTTCGAACAACATACAAAGTTTTGTAGTATCCTGAGTCGGGAAACCTAGAAAACCACTCCATTCGCTGATCTGAGCTTTCCCTGAGGAGTTAGACCAAAGCTTATATTAGAATTGGCAAAATAGCACAATTCAACAAGAAACGTAACTTTTGACCCAGAGCTCAGTTTCCAATAACATACAATTGTTAGTGGAGTCCTGAGTCGGGGAAGCTAAAAAACCACTCCATTCGCTGATCTGAGCTTTCCCTAAGGAGTTAGACCAAAGCTTATATCAGATTTGGCAAAAGAGTGCAATTCAGCCAGAAACGTAACTTTTGACCCACAATGCAGTTTCGAATAACATAAACACGTTAATGGTGTCCTGAGTCGGGGAAGCTAAAAAACCACTCCATTCGCTGATCTGAGCTTTCCCTGAGATAGACCAAAGCTTACATCAGAATTAGCAAAAGAGCCTAATTCAGCAAGAAATGTAACTTTTGACCCAGAACACAGTTTCAAATAACATACACATGTTACTGGTGTTCTGTCGGGGAAGGTAAAAAAAGCCAAACCATTCGCTGATATGAGCTTTCACTGAGGAGTTAGACCAAAGCTTATATCAGATTTGGCAAAAGAGTGCAATTCAGCCAGAAACGTAACTTTTGACCCACAACGCAGTTTCGAATAACATTAACACGTTAATGGTGTCCTGAGTCGGGGAAGCTAAAAAACCACTCCATTCGCTGATCTGAGCTTTCCCTGAGGAGTTAGACCAAAGCTTACATCAGAATTAGCAAAAGAGCCTAATTCAGCCAGAAACGTAACTTTTGACCCAGAGCTCAGTTTCGAACAACATACATATGTTAGTGGTGTCCTGAGTCGGGGAAGCTAAAAAAACCACTCCATTCGCTGATCTGAGCTTTCCCTAAGGAGTTAGACCAAAGCTTATATCAGATTTGGCAAAAGAGTGCAATTCAGCCAGAAACGTAACTTTTGACACAGAGCTCAGTTTCGAACAACATACATATGTTAGTGGAGTCCTGAGTCGGGGAAGCTAAAAAACCACTCCATTCGCTGATCTGAGCTTTCCCTGAGGAGTTAGACCAAAGCTTATATTAGAATTAACAAAATAGCACAATTCAGCCAGAAACGTAACTTTTGACCCAGAGCTCAGTTTCGAACAACATACATATGTTAGTGGTGTCCTGAGTCGGGAAAGCTAAAAAAACCACTCCATTCGCTGATCTGAGCTTTTCCTAAGGAGTTTGACCAAAGCTTATATCAGATTTGGCAAAAGAGTGCAATTCAGCCAGAAACGTAACTTTTGACCCACAATGCAGTTTCGAATAACATAAACACGTTAATGGTGTCCTGAGTCGGGGAAGCTAAAAAACCACTCCATTCGCTGATCTGAGCTTTCCCTGAGATAGACCAAAGCTTACATCAGAATTAGCAAAAGAGCCTAATTCAGCCAGAAACGTAACTTTTGACACAGATCTAAGTTTCGAATAACATACACATGTTAGTCGTGTCCTTTCGAGGAAGGAAAAAAAAAAACACCATTCGCTGATCTGAGCTTTCCCTGAGGAGTTAGACCAAAGCTTATATCAGAATTGGCAAAAGAGCCCAATTGAGCCACAAACGTAACTTTTGACCCAGAGCTCAGTTTTGAATTACATACACATGTTAGTGGTGTCCTGAGTTGGGGAAGCTAAAAAACCACTCCATTCGCTGATCTGAGCTTTCCCTAAGGAGTTAGACCAAAGCTTATATCAGATTTGGCAAAAGAGTGCAATTCAGCCAGAAACGTAACTTTTGACACAGAGCTCAGTTTCGAACAACATACATATGTTAGTGGAGTCCTGAGTCGGGGAAGCTAAAAAACCACTCCATTCGCTGATCTAAGCTTTCCCTGAGGAGATAGACCAAAGCTTACATCAGAATTAGCAAAAGAGCCTAATTCAGCCAGAAAGGTAACTTTTGACCCAGAACACAGTTTCGAATAACATACAAATGTTACTGGTGTTCTGTCGGGGAAGGTAAAAAAAGCCACAGCATTCGCTGATATGAGCTTTCACTGAGGAGTTAGACCAAAGCTTATATCAGAATTAGCAAAAGAGCCTAATTCAGCCAGAAACGTAACTTTTGACCCAGAGCTCAGTTTCGAACAACATACATATGTCAGTGGTGTCCTGAGTCGGGGAAGCTAAAAAAACCACTCCATTCGCTGATCTGAGCTTTCCCTAAGGAGTTAGACCAAAGCTTATATCAGATTTGGCAAAAGAGTGCAATTCAGCCAGAAACGTAACTTTTGACACAAAGCTCAGTTTCGAACAACATACATATGTTAGTGGAGTCCTGAGTCGGGGAAGCTAAAAAACCACTCCATTCGCTGATCTGAGCTTTCCCTGAGGAGTTAGACCAAAGCTTATATTAGAATTAACAAAATAGCACAATTCAGCCAGAAACGTAACTTTTGACCCAGAGCTCAGTTTCGAACAACATACATATGTTAGTGGTGTCCTGAGTCGGGGAAGCTAAAAAACCACTCCATTCGCTGATCTGAGCTTTCCCTAAGGAGTTAGACCAAAGCTTATATCAGATTTGGCAAAAGAGTGCAATTCAGCCAGAAACGTAACTTTTGACCCAGAGCTCAGTTTTGAATTACATACACATGTTAGTGGTGTCCTGAGTCGGGGAAGCTAAAAAACCACTCCATTCGCTGATCTGAGCTTTCCCTGAGGAGATAGACCAAAGCTTACATCAGAATTAGCAAAAGAGCCTAATTCAGCCAGAAATGTAACTTTTGACCCAGAACACAGTTTCGAATAACATACACATGTTACTGGTGTTCTGTCGGGGAAGGTAAAAAAAGCCACAGCATTCGCTGATATGAGCTTTCACTGAGGAGTTAGACCAAAACTTATATCAGAATTAGCAAAAGAGCCTAATTCAGCCAGAAACGTAACTTTTGACCCAGAGCTCAGTTTCGAACAACATACAAAGTTTTGTAGTATCCTGAGTCGGGAAACCTAGAAAACCACTCCATTCGCTGATCTGAGCTTTCCCTGAGGAGTTAGACGAAAGCTTATATTAGAATTGGCAAAACAGCACAATTCAACAAGAAACGTAACTTTTGACCCAGAGCTCAGTTTCCAATAACATACAATTGTTAGTGGAGTCCTGAGTCGGGGAAGCTAAAAAACCACTCCATTCGCTGATCTGAGCTTTCACTGAGGAGTTAGACCAAAGCTTACATCAGAATTAGCAAAAGAGCCTAATTCAGCCAGAAACGTAACTTTTGACCCAGAGCTCAGTTTCGAACAACATACATATGTTAGTGGTGTCCTGAGTCGGGGAAGCTAAAAAAACCACTCCATTCGCTGATCTGAGCTTTCCCTAAGGAGTTAGACCAAAGCTTATATCAGATTTGGCAAAAGAGTGCAATTCAGCCAGAAACGTAACTTTTGACACAGAGCTCAGTTTCGAACAACATACATATGTTAGTGGAGTCCTGAGTCGGGGAAGCTAAAAAACCACTCCATTCGCTGATCTGAGCTTTCCCTGAGGAGTTAGACCAAAGCTTATATTAGAATTGGCAAAATAGCACAATTCAACAAGAAACGTAACTTTTGACCCAGAGCTCAGTTTCCAATAACATACAATTGTTAGTGGAGTCCTGAGTCGGGGAAGCTAAAAAACCACTCCATTCGCTGATCTGAGCTTTCCCTAAGGAGTTAGACCAAAGCTTATATCAGATTTGGCAAAAGAGTGCAATTCAGCCAGAAACGTAACTTTTGACCCACAATGCAGTTTCGAATAACATAAACACGTTAATGGTGTCCTGAGTCGGGGAAGCTAAAAAACCACTCCATTCGCTGATCTGAGCTTTCCCTGAGATAGACCAAAGCTTACATCAGAATTAGCAAAAGAGCCTAATTCAGCAAGAAATGTAACTTTTGACCCAGAACACAGTTTCAAATAACATACACATGTTACTGGTGTTCTGTCGGGGAAGGTAAAAAAAGCCAAACCATTCGCTGATATGAGCTTTCACTGAGGAGTTAGACCAAAGCTTATATCAGATTTGGCAAAAGAGTGCAATTCAGCCAGAAACGTAACTTTTGACCCACAACGCAGTTTCGAATAACATAAACACGTTAATGGTGTCCTGAGTCGGGGAAGCTAAAAAACCACTCCATTCGCTGATCTGAGCTTTCCCTGAGGAGTTAGACCAAAGCTTACATCAGAATTAGCAAAAGAGCCTAATTCAGCCAGAAACGTAACTTTTGACCCAGAGCTCAGTTTCGAACAACATACATATGTTAGTGGTGTCCTGAGTCGGGGAAGCTAAAAAAACCACTCCATTCGCTGATCTGAGCTTTCCCTAAGGAGTTAGACCAAAGCTTATATCAGATTTGGCAAAAGAGTGCAATTCAGCCAGAAACGTAACTTTTGACCCACAATGCAGTTTCGAATAACATAAACACGTTAATGGTGTCCTGAGTCGGGGAAGCTAAAAAACCACTCCATTCGCTGATCTGAGCTTTCCCTGAGATAGACCAAAGCTTACATCAGAATTAGCAAAAGAGCCTAATTCAGCCAGAAACGTAACTTTTGACACAGATCTAAGTTTCGAATAACATACACATGTTAGTCGTGTCCTTTCGAGGAAGGTAAAAAAAAAAACACCATTCGCTGATATGAGCTTTCCCTGAGGAGTTAGACCAAAGCTTATATCAGAATTGGCAAAAGAGCCCAATTGAGCCACAAACGTAACTTTTGACCCAGAGCTCAGTTTTGAATTACATACACATGTTAGTGGTGTCCTGAGTTGGGGAAGCTAAAAAACCACTCCATTCGCTGATCTGAGCTTTCCCTAAGGAGTTAGACCAAAGCTTATATCAGATTTGGCAAAAGAGTGCAATTCAGCCAGAAACGTAACTTTTGACACAGAGCTCAGTTTCGAACAACATACATATGTTAGTGGAGTCCTGAGTCGGGGAAGCTAAAAAACTACTCCATTCGCTGATCTGAGCTTTCCCTGAGGAGTTAGACCAAAGCTTATATTAGAATTGGCAAAATAGCACAATTCAGCCAGAAACGTAACTTTTGACCAAGTGCTCAGTTTCGAACAACATACATACGTTACTGGTGTTCTGTCGGGGAAGGTAAAAAAAGCCAAACTATTCGCTGATATGAGCTTTCACTGAGGAGTTAGACCAAAGCTTATATCAGATTTGGCAAAAGAGTGCAATTCAGCCAGAAACGTAACTTTTGACCCACAACGCAGTTTCGAATAACATAAACACGTTAATGGTGTCCTGAGTCGGGGAAGCTGAAAAACCACTCCATTCGCTGATCTGAGCTTTCCCTGAGGAGATAGACCAAAGCTTACATCAGAATTAGCAAAAGAGCCTAATTCAGCCAGAAAGGTAACTTTTGACCCAGAACACAGTTTCGAATAACATACACATGTTACTGGTGTTCTGTCGGGGAAGGTAAAAAAAGCCACAGCATTCGCTGATATGAGCTTTCACTGAGGAGTTAGACCAAAGCTTATATCAGAATTAGCAAAAGAGCCTAATTCAGCCAGAAACGTAACTTTTGACCCAGAACTCAGTTTCGAACAACATACAAAGTTTTGTAGTATCCTGAGTCGGGAAACCTAGAAAACCACTCCATTCGCTGATCTGAGCTTTCCCTAAGGAGTTAGACCAAAGCTTATATCAGATTTGGCAGAAGAGTGCAATTCAGCCAGAAACGTAACTTTTGACCCACAACGCAGTTTCGAATAACATAAACACGTTAATGGTGTCCTGAGTCGGGGAAGCTAAAAAACCACTCCATTCGCTGATCTGAGCTTTCCCTGAGGAGATAGACCAAAGCTTACATCAGAATTAGCAAAAGAGCCTAATTCAGCAAGAAATGTAACTTTTGACCCAGAACACAGTTTCAAATAACATA
Source organism: Natrix helvetica (assembly GCF_964273705.1). Lineage (NCBI taxonomy): Eukaryota > Metazoa > Chordata > Lepidosauria > Squamata > Natricidae > Natrix > Natrix helvetica. The sequence continues at coordinate 4,219,622 of NC_138559.1, read as the reverse complement.
CACATGTTACTGGTGTTCTGTCGAGGAAGGTAAAAAAAGCGAAACCATTCGCTGATATGAGCTTTCACTGAGGAGTTAGACCAAAGCTTATATCAGATTTGGCAAAAGAGTGCAATTCAGCCAGAAACGTAACTTTTGACCCAGAGCTCAGTTTTGAATTACATACACATGTTAGTGGTGTCCTGAGTCGGGGAAGCTAAAAAACCACTCCATTCGCTGATCTGAGCTTTCCCTGAGGAGATAGACCAAAGCTTACATCAGAATTAGCAAAAGAGCCTAATTCAGCCAGAAACGTAACTTTTGACCCAGAGCTCAGTTTCGAACAACATACATATGTCAGTGGTGTCCTGAGTCGGGGAAGCTAAAAAAACCACTCCATTCGCTGATCTGAGCTTTCCCTAAGGAGTTAGACCAAAGCTTATATCAGATTTGGCAAAAGAGTGCAATTCAGCCAGAAACGTAACTTTTGACACAGAGCTCAGTTTCGAACAACATACATATGTTAGTGGAGTCCTGAGTCGGGGAAGCTAAAAAACCACTCCATTCGCTGATCTGAGCTTTCCCTGAGGAGTTAGACCAAAGCTTATATTAGAATTAACAAAATAGCACAATTCAGCCAGAAACGTAACTTTTGACCCAGAGCTCAGTTTCGAACAACATACATATGTTAGTGGTGTCCTGAGTCGGGGAAGCTAAAAAACCACTCCATTCGCTGATCTGAGCTTTCCCTAAGGAGTTAGACCAAAGCTTATATCAGATTTGGCAAAAGAGTGCAATTCAGCCAGAAACGTAACTTTTGACCCAGTGCTCAGTTTCGAACAACATACATATGTTAGTGGTGTCCTGAGTCGGGGAAGCTAAAAAACCACTCCATTCGCTGATCTGAGCTTTCCCTAAGGAGTTAGACCAAAGCTTATATCAGATTTGGCAAAAGAGTACAATTCAGCCAGAAACGAAACTTTTGACCCACAACGCAGTTTCGAATAACATAAACACGTTAATGGTGTTCTGAGTCGGGGAAGCTAAAAAACCACTCCATTCGCTGATCTGAGCTTTCACTGAGGAGTTAGACCAAAGCTTACATCGGAATTAGCAAAAGAGCCTAATTCAGCCAGAAATGTAACTTTTGACCCAGAACACAGTTTCGAATAACATAAACACGTTAATGGTGTTCTGAGTCGGGGAAGCTAAAAAACCACTCCATTCGCTGATCTGAGCTTTCACTGAGGAGTTAGACCAAAACTTACATCGGATTTAGCAAAAGAGCCTAATTCAGCCAGAAATGTAACTTTTGACCCAGAACACAATTTCAAATAACATACACATGTTACTGGTGTTCTGTCGGGGAAGGTAAAAAAACCCACAGCATTCGCTGATATGAGCTTTCACTGAGGAGTTAGACCAAAGCTTATATCAGAATTAGCAAAAGAGCCTAATTCAGCCAGAAACGTAACTTTTGACCCAGAACTCAGTTTCGAACAACATACAAAGTTCTGTAGTATCCTGAGTCGGGAAACCTAGAAAACCACTCCATTCGCTGATCTGAGCTTTCCCTAAGGAGTTAGACCAAAGCTTATATCAGATTTGGCAGAAGAGTGCAATTCAGCCAGAAACGTAACTTTTGGCCCACAACGCAGTTTCGAATAACATAAACACGTTAATGGTGTCCTGAGTCGGGGAAGCTAAAAAACCACTCCATTCGCTGATCTGAGCTTTCTCTGAGGAGATAGACCAAAGCTTACATCAGAATTAGCAAAAGAGCCTAATTCAGCCAGAAAGGTAACTTTTGACCCAGAACACAGTTTCGAATAACATACACATGTTACTGGTGTTCTGTCGGGGAAGGTAAAAAAAGCCACAGCATTCGCTGATATGAGCTTTCACTGAGGAGTTAGACCAAAGCTTATATCAGAATTAGCAAAAGAGCCTAATTCAGCCAGAAACGTAACTTTTGACCCAGAACTCAGTTTCGAACAACATACAAAGTTTTGTAGTATCCTGAGTCGGGAAACCTAGAAAACCACTCCATTCGCTGATCTGAGCTTTCCCTAAGGAGTTAGACCAAAGCTTATATCAGATTTGGCAGAAGAGTGCAATTCAGCCAGAAACGTAACTTTTGACCCACAACGCAGTTTCGAATAACATAAACACGTTAATGGTGTCCTGAGTCGGGGAAGCTAAAAAACCACTCCATTCGCTGATCTGAGCTTTCCCTGAGGAGATAGACCAAAGCTTACATCAGAATTAGCAAAAGAGCCTAATTCAGCAAGAAATGTAACTTTTGACCCAGAACACAGTTTCAAATAACATACACATGTTACTGGTGTTCTGTCGAGGAAGGTAAAAAAAGCCAAACCATTCGCTGATATGAGCTTTCACTGAGGAGTTAGACCAAAGCTTATATCAGATTTGGCAAAAGAGTGCAATTCAGCCAGAAACGTAACTTTTGACCCAGAGCTCAGTTTTGAATTACATACACATGTTAGTGGTGTCCTGAGTCGGGGAAGCTAAAAAACCACTCCATTCGCTGATCTGAGCTTTCCCTGAGGAGATAGACCAAAGCTTACATCAGAATTAGCAAAAGAGCCTAATTCAGCCAAAAACGTAACTTTTGACCCAGAGCTCAGTTTCGAACAACATACATATGTCAGTGGTGTCCTGAGTCGGGGAAGCTAAAAAAACCACTCCATTCGCTGATCTGAGCTTTCCCTAAGGAGTTAGACCAAAGCTTATATCAGATTTGGCAAAAGAGTGCAATTCAGCCAGAAACGTAACTTTTGACACAGAGCTCAGTTTCGAACAACATACATATGTTAGTGGAGTCCTGAGTCGGGGAAGCTAAAAAACCACTCCATTCGCTGATCTGAGCTTTCCCTGAGGAGTTAGACCAAAGCTTATATTAGAATTAACAAAATAGCACAATTCAGCCAGAAACGGAACTTTTGACCCAGAGCTCAGTTTCGAACAACATACATATGTTAGTGGTGTCCTGAGTCGGGGAAGCTAAAAAACCACTCCATTCGCTGATCTGAGCTTTCCCTAAGGAGTTAGACCAAAGCTTATATCAGATTTGGCAAAAGAGTGCAATTCAGCCAGAAACGTAACTTTTGACCCAGTGCTCAGTTTCGAACAACATACATATGTTAGTGGTGTCCTGAGTCGGGGAAGCTAAAAAACCACTCCATTCGCTGATCTGAGCTTTCCCTAAGGAGTTAGACCAAAGCTTATATCAGATTTGGCAAAAGAGTACAATTCAGCCAGAAACGAAACTTTTGACCCACAACGCAGTTTCGAATAACATAAACACGTTAATGGTGTTCTGAGTCGGGGAAGCTAAAAAACCACTCCATTCGCTGATCTGAGCTTTCACTGAGGAGTTAGACCAAAGCTTACATCGGAATTAGCAAAAGAGCCGAATTCAGCCAGAAATGTAACTTTTGACCCAGAACACAGTTTCGAATAACATAAACACGTTAATGGTGTTCTGAGTCGGGGAAGCTAAAAAACCACTCCATTCGCTGATCTGAGCTTTCACTGAGGAGTTAGACCAAAACTTACATCGGATTTAGCAAAAGAGCCTAATTCAGCCAGAAATGTAACTTTTGACCCAGAACACAGTTTCGAATAACATACACATGTTACTGGTGTTCTGTCGGGGAAGGTAAAAAAAGCCACAGCATTCGCTGATATGAGCTTTCACTGAGGAGTTAGACCAAAGCTTATATCAGAATTAGCAAAAGAGCCTAATTCAGCCAGAAACGTAACTTTTGACCCAGAACTCAGTTTCGAACAACATACAAAGTTTTGTAGTATCCTGAGTCGGGAAACCTAGAAAACCACTCCATTCGCTGATCTGAGCTTTCTCTGAGGAGTTAGACGAAAGCTTATATTAGAATTGGCAAAATAGCACAATTCAACAAGAAACGTAACTTTTGACCCAGAGCTCAGTTTCCAATAACATACATATGTTAGTGGAGTCCTGAGTCGGGGAAGCTAAAAAACTACTCCATTCGCTGATCTGAGCTTTCCCTGAGGAGTTAGACCAAAGCTTATATTAGAATTGGCAAAATAGCACAATTCAGCCAGAAACGTAACTTTTGACCCAGTGCTAAGTTTCGAACAACATACATACGTTACTGGTGTTCTGTCGGGGAAGGTAAAAAAAGCCAAACCATTCGCTGATATGAGCTTTCACTGAGGAGTTAGACCAAAGCTTATATCAGATTTGGCAAAAGAGTGCAATTCAGCCAGAAACGTAACTTTTGACCCACAACGCAGTTTCGAATAACATAAACACGTTAATGGTGTCCTGAGTCGGGGAAGCTAAAAAACCACTCCATTCGCTGATCTGAGCTTTCCCTGAGGAGATAAACCAAAGCTTACATCAGAATTAGCAAAAGAGCCTAATTCAGCCAGAAAGGTAACTTTTGACCCAGAACACAGTTTCGAATAACATACACATGTTACTGGTGTTCTGTCGGGGAAGGTAAAAAAAGCCACAGCATTCGCTGATATGAGCTTTCACTGAGGAGTTAGACCAAAGCTTATATCAGAATTAGCAAAAGAGCCTAATTCAGCCAGAAACGTAACTTTTGACCCAGAACTCAGTTTCGAACAACATACAAAGTTTTGTAGTATCCTGAGTCGGGAAACCTAGAAAACCACTCCATTCGCTGATCTGAGCTTTCCCTAAGGAGTTAGACCAAAGCTTATATCAGATTTGGCAGAAGAGTGCAATTCAGCCAGAAACGTAACTTTTGACCCACAACGCAGTTTCGAATAACATAAACACGTTAATGGTGTCCTGAGTCGGGGAAGCTAAAAAACCACTCCATTCGCTGATCTGAGCTTTCCCTGAGGAGATAGACCAAAGCTTACATCAGAATTAGCAAAAGAGCCTAATTCAGCAAGAAATGTAACTTTTGACCCAGAACACAGTTTCAAATAACATACACATGTTACTGGTGTTCTGTCGGGGAAGGTAAAAAAAGCCAAACCATTCGCTGATATGAGCTTTCACTGAGGAGTTAGACCAAAGCTTATATCAGATTTGGCAAAAGAGTGCAATTCAGCCAGAAACGTAACTTTTGACCCACAACGCAGTTTCGAATAACATAAACACGTTAATGGTGTCCTGAGTCGGGGAAGCTAAAAAACCACTCCATTCGCTGATCTGAGCTTTCCCTGAGGAGATAGACCAAAGCTTACATCAGAATTAGCAAAAGAGCCTAATTCAGCAAGAAATGTAACTTTTGACCCAGAACACAGTTTCAAATAACATACACATGTTACTGGTGTTCTGTCGGGGAAGGTAAAAAAAGCCACAGCATTCGCTGATATGAGCTTTCACTGAGGAGTTAGACCAAAGCTTATATCAGATTTGGCAAAAGAGTGCAATTCAGCCAGAAACGTAACTTTTGACCCACAACGCAGTTTCGAATAACATAAACACGTTAATGGTGTCCTGAGTCGGGGAAGCTAAAAAACCACTCCATTCGCTGATCTGAGCTTTCCCTGAGGAGTTAGACCAAAGCTTATATTAGAATTGGCAAAATAGCACAATTCAGCCAGAAATGTAACTTTTGACCCAGAACACAGTTTCGAATAACATAAACACGTTAATGGTGTTCTGAGTCGGGGAAGCTAAAAAACCACTCCATTCGCTGATCTGAGCTTTCACTGAGGAGTTAGACCAAAACTTACATCGGAATTAGCAAAAGAGCCTAATTCAGCCAGAAATGTAACTTTTGACACAGAACACAGTTTCGAATAACATACACATGTTACTGGTGTTCTGTCGGGGAAGGTAAAAAAAGCCACAGCATTCGCTGATATGAGCTTTCACTGAGGAGTTAGACCAAAGCTTATATCAGAATTAGCAAAAGAGCCTAATTCAGCCAGAAATGTAACTTTTGACCCAGAACTCAGTTTCGAACAACATACAAAGTTTTGTAGTATCCTGAGTCGGGAAACCTAGAAAACCACTCCATTCGCTGATCTGAGCTTTCCCTGAGGAGTTAGACGAAAGCTTATATTAGAATTGGCAAAATAGCACAATTCAACAAGAAACGTAACTTTTGACCCAGAGCTCAGTTTCCAATAACATACAATTGTTAGTGGAATCCTGAGTCGGGGAAGCTAAAAAACCACTCCATTCGCTTATCTGAGCTTTCACTGAGGAGTTAGACCAAAGCTTATATCAGAATTGGCAAAAGAGCCCAATTCAGCCAGAAATGTAACTTTTGACCAAGAGCTCAGTTTTGAAAAACATAAACACATTAATGGTGTCCAGAGTCGAGGAAGCTAAAAGACCACTCCATTCGAGGATCTGCGCTTTCCCTGAGGAGTTAGACCAAAGCTTATATCAGATTTGGAAAAAGAGTGCAATTCAGCCAGAAACGTAACTTTTGACCCAGAGCGCAGTTTTGAATTACATACACATGTTAGTGGTGTCCTGAGTCGGGGAAGCTAAAAAACCACTCCATTCGCTGATCTGAGCTTTCCCTGAGGAGATAGACCAAAGCTTACATCAGAATTAGCAAAAGAGCCTAATTCAGCCAGAAACGTAACTTTTGACCCAGAGCTCAGTTTCGAACAACATACATATGTTAGTAGTGTCCTGAGTCGGGGAAGCTAAAAAAACCACTCCATTCGCTGATCTGAGCTTTCCCTAAGGAGTTAGACCAAAGCTTATATCAGATTTGGCAAAAGAGTGCAATTCAGCCAGAAACGTAACTTTTGACACAGAGCTCAGTTTCGAACAACATACATATGTTAGTGGAGTCCTGAGTCGGGGAAGCTAAAAAACCACTCCATTCGCTGATCTGAGCTTTCCCTGAGGAGTTAGACCAAAGCTTATATTAGAATTAACAAAATAGCACAATTCAGCCAGAAACGTAACTTTTGACCCAGAGCTCAGTTTCGAACAACATATGTTAGTGGTGTCCTGAGTCGGGGAAGCTAAAAAACCACTCCATTCGCTGATCTGAGCTTTCCCTAAGGAGTTAGACCAAAGCTTATATCAGATTTGGCAAAAGAGTGCAATTCAGCCAGAAACGTAACTTTTGACCCAGAGCTCAGTTTTGAATTACATACACATGTTACTGGTGTTCTGTCGGGGAAGGTAAAAAAAGCCACAGCATTCGCTGATATGAGCTTTCACTGAGGAGTTAGACCAAAGTTTATATCAGAATTAGCAAAAGAGCCTAATTCAGCCAGAAACGTAACTTTTGACCCAGAGCTCAGTTTCGAACAACATACAAAGTTTTGTAGTATCCTGAGTCGGGAAACCTAGAAAACCACTCCATTCGCTGATCTGAGCTTTCCCTGAGGAGTTAGACGAAAGCTTATATTAGAATTGGCAAAATAGCACAATTCAACAAGAAACGTAACTTTTGACCCAGAGCTCAGTTTCCAATAACATACAATTGTTAGTGGAGTCCTGAGTCAGGGAAGCTAAAAAACCACTCCATTCGCTTATCTGAGCTTTCACTGAGGAGTTAGACCAAAGCTTATATCAGAATTGGCAAAAGAGCCCAATTCAGCCAGAAATGTAACTTTTGACCCAGAGCTCAGTTTTGAAAAACATAATTAATGGTGTCCAGAGTCGAGGAAGCTAAAAGACCACTCCATTCGAGGATCTGCGCTTTCCCTGAGGAGTTAGACCAAAGCTTATATCAGATTTGGCAAAAGAGTGCAATTCAGCCAGAAACGTAACTTTTGACCCAGAGCTCAGTTTTGAATTACATACACATGTTAGTGGTGTCCTGAGTCGGGGAAGCTAAAAAACCACTCCATTCGCTGATCTGAGCTTTCCCTGAGGAGATAGACCAAAGCTTACATCAGAATTAGCAAAAGAGCCTAATTCAGCCAGAAACGTAACTTTTGACCCAGAGCTCAGTTTCGAACAACATACATATGTTAGTAGTGTCCTGAGTCGGGGAAGCTAAAAAAAACCACTCCATTCGCTGATCTGAGCTTTCCCTGAGGAGATAGACCAAAGCTTACATCAGAATTAGCAAAAGAGCCTAATTCAGCCAGAAACGTAACTTTTGACCCAGAGCTCAGTTTCGAACAACATACATATGTTAGTGGAGTCCTGAGTCGGGGAAGCTAAAAAACCACTCCATTCGCTGATCTGAGCTTTCCCTGAGGAGTTAGACCAAAGCTTATATTAGAATTAACAAAATAGCACAATTCAGCCAGAAACGTAACTTTTGACCCAGAGCTCAGTTTCGAACAACATACATATGTTAGTGGTGTCCTGAGTCGGGGAAGCTAAAAACCCACTCCATTCGCTGATCTGAGCTTTCCCTAAGGAGTTAGACCAAAGCTTATATCAGATTTGGCAAAAGAGTGCAATTCAGCCAGAAACGTAACTTTTGACCCAGAGCTCAGTTTTGAATTACATACACATGTTACTGGTGTTCTGTCGGGGAAGGTAAAAAAAGCCACAGCATTCGCTGATATGAGCTTTCACTGAGGAGTTAGACCAAAGTTTATATCAGAATTAGCAAAAGAGCATAATTCAGCCAGAAACGTAACTTTTGACCCAGAGCTCAGTTTCGAACAACATACAAAGTTTTGTAGTATCCTGAGTCGGGAAACCTAGAAAACCACTCCATTCGCTGATCTGAGCTTTCCCTGAGGAGATAGACGAAAGCTTATATTAGAATTGGCAAAAGAGCCTAATTCAGCCAGAAACGTAACTTTTGACCCACAACGCAGTTTCGAATAACATAAACACGTTAATGGTGACCAGAGTCGAGGAAGCTAAAAGACCACTCCATTCGAGGATCTGCGCTTTCCCTGAGGAGTTAGACCAAAGCTTATATCAGATTTGGCAAAAGAGTGCAAATCAGCCAGAAACGTAACTTTTGACCCAGAGCTCAGTTTCGAACAACATACATATGTCAGTGGTGTCCTGAGTCGGGGAAGCTAAAAAAACCACTCCATTCGCTGATCTGAGCTTTCCCTAAGGAGTTAGACCAAAGCTTATATCAGATTTGGCAAAAGAGTGTAATTCAGCCAGAAACGTAACTTTTGACACAGAGCTCAGTTTCGAACAACATACATATGTTAGTGGAGTCCTGAGTCGGGGAAGCTAAAAAACCACTCCATTCGCTGATCTGAGCTTTCCCTGAGGAGTTAGACCAAAGCTTATATTAGAATTAACAAAATAGCACAATTCAGCCAGAAACGTAACTTTTGACCCAGAGCTCAGTTTCGAACAACATACATATGTTAGTGGTGTCCTGAGTCGGGGAAGCTAAAAAACCACTCCATTCGCTGATCTGAGCTTTCCCTAAGGAGTTAGACCAAAGCTTATATCAGATTTGGCAAAAGAGTGCAATTCAGCCAGAAACGTAACTTTTGACCCAGAGCTCAGTTTTGAATTACATACACATGTTACTGGTGTTCTGTCGGGGAAGGTAAAAAAAGCCACAGCATTCGCTGATATGAGCTTTCACTGAGGAGTTAGACCAAAACTTATATCAGAATTAGCAAAAGAGCCTAATTCAGCCAGAAACGTAACTTTTGACCCAGAGCTCAGTTTCGAACAACATACAAAGTTTTGTAGTATCCTGAGTCGGGAAACCTAGAAAACCACTCCATTCGCTGATCTGAGCTTTCCCTGAGGAGATAGACGAAAGCTTATATTAGAATTGGCAAAAGAGCCTAATTCAGCCAGAAACGTAACTTTTGACTCAGAGCTCAGTTTCGAACAACATACAAAGTTTTGTAGTATCCTGAGTCGGGAAACCTAGAAAACCACTCCATTCGCGGATCTGAGCTTTCCCTGAGGAGTTAGACGAAAGCTTATCTTAGAATTGGCAAAATAGCACAATTCAACAAGAAACGTAACTTTTGACCCAGAGCTCAGTTTCCAATAACATACAATTGTTAGTGGAGTCCTGAGTCGGGGAAGCTAAAAAACCACTCCATTCGCTTATCTGAGCTTTCACTGAGGAGTTAGACCAAAGCTTATATCAGAATTGGCAAAAGAGCCCAATTCAGCCAGAAATGTAACTTTTGACCCACAACGCAGTTTCGAATAACATAAACACGTTAATGGTGTCCAGAGTCGAGGAAGCTAAAAGACCACTCCATTCGAGGATCTGCGCTTTCCCTGAGGAGTTAGACCAAAGCTTATATCAGATTTGGCAAAAGAGTGCAATTCAGCCAGAAACGTAACTTTTGACCCAGAGCTCAGTTTTGAATTACATACACATGTTAGTGGTGTCCTGAGTCGGGGAAGCTAAAAAACCACTCCATTCGCTGATCTGAGCTTTCCCTGAGGAGATAGACGAAAGCTTACATCAGAATTAGCAAAAGAGCCTAATTCAGCCAGAAACGTAACTTTTGACCCAGAGCTCAGTTTCGAACAACATACATATGTCAGTGGTGTCCTGAGTCGGGGAAGCTAAAAAAACCACTCCATTCGCTGATCTGAGCTTTCCCTAAGGAGTTTGACCAAAGCTTATATCAGATTTGGCAAAAGAGTGCAATTCAGCCAGAAACGTAACTTTTGACACAGAGCTCAGTTTCGAACAACATACATATGTTAGTGGAGTCCTGAGTCGGGGAAGCTAAAAAACCACTCCATTCGCTGATCTGAGCTTTCCCTGAGGAGTTAGACCAAAGCTTATATTAGAATTAACAAAATAGCACAATTCAGCCAGAAACGTAACTTTTGACCCAGAGCTCAGTTTCGAACAACATACATATGTTAGTGGTGTCCTGAGTCGGGGAAGCTAAAAAACCACTCCATTCGCTGATCTGAGCTTTCCCTAAGGAGTTAGACCAAAGCTTATATCAGATTTGGCAAAAGAGTGCAATTCAGCCAGAAACGTAACTTTTGACCCAGAGCTCAGTTTTGAATTACATACACATGTTAGTGGTGTCCTGAGTCGGGGAAGCTAAAAAACCACTCCATTCGCTGATCTGAGCTTTCCCTGAGGAGATAGACCAAAGCTTACATCAGAATTAGCAAAAGAGCCTAATTCAGCAAGAAATGTAACTTTTGACCCAGAACACAGTTTCAAATAACATACACATGTTACTGGTGTTCTGTCGGGGAAGGTAAAAAAAGCCAAACCATTCGCTGATATGAGCTTTCACTGAGGAGTTAGACCAAAGCTTACATCAGATTTGGCAAAAGAGTGCAATTCAGCCAGAAACGTAACTTTTGACCCAGAGCTCAGTTTTGAATTACATACACATGTTACTGGTGTTCTGTCGGGGAAGGTAAAAAAAGCCACAGCATTCGCTGATATGAGCTTTCACTGAGGAGTTAGACCAAAGTTTATATCAGAATTAGCAAAAGAGCCTAATTCAGCCAGAAACGTAACTTTTGACCCAGAGCTCAGTTTCGAACAACATACAAAGTTTTGTAGTATCCTGAGTCGGGAAACCTAGAAAACCACTCCATTCGCTGATCTGAGCTTTCCCTGAGGAGATAGACGAAAGCTTATATTAGAATTGGCAAAAGAGCCTAATTCAGCCAGAAACGTAACTTTTGACTCAGAGCTCAGTTTCGAACAACATACAAAGTTTTGTAGTATCCTGAGTCGGGAAACCTAGAAAACCACTCCATTCGCTGATCTGAGCTTTCCCTGAGGAGTTAGACGAAAGCTTATATTAGAATTGGCAAAATAGCAATTTTCAACAAGAAACGTAACTTTTGACCCAGAGCTCAGTTTCCAATAACATACAATTGTTAGTGGAGTCCTGAGTCGGGGAAGCTAAAAAACCACTCCATTCGCTTATCTGAGCTTTCACTGAGGAGTTAGACCAAAGCTTATATCAGAATTGGCAAAAGAGCCCAATTCAGCCAGAAATGTAACTTTTGACCCACAACGAAGTTTCGAATAACATAAACACGTTAATGGTGTCCAGAGTCGAGGAAGCTAAAAGACCACTCCATTCGAGGATCTGCGCTTTCCCTGAGGAGTTAGACCAAAGCTTATATCAGATTTGGCAAAAGAGTGCAATTCAGCCAGAAACGTAACTTTTGACCCAGAGCTCAGTTTTGAATTACATACACATGTTAGTGGTGTCCTGAGTCGGGGAAGCTAAAAAACCACTCCATTCGCTGATCTGAGCTTTCCCTGAGGAGATAGACCAAAGCTTACATCAGAATTAGCAAAAGAGCCTAATTCAGCCAGAAACGTAACTTTTGACCCAGAGCTCAGTTTCGAACAACATACATATGTCAGTGGTGTCCTGAGTCGGGGAAGCTAAAAAAACCACTCCATTCGCTGATCTGAGCTTTCCCTAAGGAGTTTGACCAAAGCTTATATCAGATTTGGCAAAAGAGTGCAATTCAGCCAGAAACGTAACTTTTGACACAGAGCTCAGTTTCGAACAACATACATATGTTAGTGGAGTCCTGAGTCGGGGAAGCTAAAAAACCACTCCATTCGCTGATCTGAGCTTTCCCTGAGGAGTTAGACCAAAGCTTATATTAGAATTAACAAAATAGCACAATTCAGCCAGAAACGTAACTTTTGACCCAGAGCTCAGTTTCGAATAACATAAACACGTTAATGGTGTCCTGAGTCGGGGAAGCTAAAAAACCACTCCATTCGCTGATCTGAGCTTTCCCTGAGATAGACCAAAGCTTACATCAGAATTAGCAAAAGAGCCTAATTCAGCCAGAAACGTAACTTTTGACACAGATCTAAGTTTCGAATAACATACACATGTTAGTCGTGTCCTTTCGAGGAAGGAAAAAAAAAAACACCATTCGCTGATCTGAGCTTTCCCTGAGGAGTTAGACCAAAGCTTATATCAGAATTGGCAAAAGAGCCCAATTGAGCCACAAACGTAACTTTTGACCCAGAGCTCAGTTTTGAATTACATACACATGTTAGTGGTGTCCTGAGTTGGGGAAGCTAAAAAACCACTCCATTCGCTGATCTGAGCTTTCCCTAAGGAGTTAGACCAAAGCTTATATCAGATTTGGCAAAAGAGTGCAATTCAGCCAGAAACGTAACTTTTGACACAGAGCTCAGTTTCGAACAACATACATATGTTAGTGGAGTCCTGAGTCGGGGAAGCTAAAAAACCACTCCATTCGCTGATCTAAGCTTTCCCTGAGGAGATAGACCAAAGCTTACATCAGAATTAGCAAAAGAGCCTAATTCAGCCAGAAAGGTAACTTTTGACCCAGAACACAGTTTCGAATAACATACAAATGTTACTGGTGTTCTGTCGGGGAAGGTAAAAAAAGCCACAGCATTCACTGATATGAGCTTTCACTGAGGAGTTAGACCAAAGCTTATATCAGAATTAGCAAAAGAGCCTAATTCAGCCAGAAACGTAACTTTTGACCCAGAGCTCAGTTTCGAACAACATACATATGTCAGTGGTGTCCTGAGTCGGGGAAGCTAAAAAAACCACTCCATTCGCTGATCTGAGCTTTCCCTAAGGAGTTAGACCAAAGCTTATATCAGATTTGGCAAAAGAGTGCAATTCAGCCAGAAACGTAACTTTTGACACAAAGCTCAGTTTCGAACAACATACATATGTTAGTGGAGTCCTGAGTCGGGGAAGCTAAAAAACCACTCCATTCGCTGATCTGAGCTTTCCCTGAGGAGTTAGACCAAAGCTTATATTAGAATTAACAAAATAGCACAATTCAGCCAGAAACGTAACTTTTGACCCAGAGCTCAGTTTCGAACAACATACATATGTTAGTGGTGTCCTGAGTCGGGGAAGCTAAAAAACCACTCCATTCGCTGATCTGAGCTTTCCCTAAGGAGTTAGACCAAAGCTTATATCAGATTTGGCAAAAGAGTGCAATTCAGCCAGAAACGTAACTTTTGACCCAGAGCTCAGTTTTGAATTACATACACATGTTAGTGGTGTCCTGAGTCGGGGAAGCTAAAAAACCACTCCATTCGCTGATCTGAGCTTTCCCTGAGGAGATAGACCAAAGCTTACATCAGAATTAGCAAAAGAGCCTAATTCAGCCAGAAATGTAACTTTTGACCCAGAACACAGTTTCGAATAACATACACATGTTACTGGTGTTCTGTCGGGGAAGGTAAAAAAAGCCACAGCATTCGCTGATATGAGCTTTCACTGAGGAGTTAGACCAAAACTTATATCAGAATTAGCAAAAGAGCCTAATTCAGCCAGAAACGTAACTTTTGACCCAGAGCTCAGTTTCGAACAACATACAAAGTTTTGTAGTATCCTGAGTCGGGAAACCTAGAAAACCACTCCATTCGCTGATCTGAGCTTTCCCTGAGGAGTTAGACGAAAGCTTATATTAGAATTGGCAAAACAGCACAATTCAACAAGAAACGTAACTTTTGACCCAGAGCTCAGTTTCCAATAACATACAATTGTTACTGGAGTCCTGAGTCGGGGAAGCTAAAAAACCACTCCATTCGCTGATCTGAGCTTTCACTGAGGAGTTAGACCAAAGCTTACATCAGAATTAGCAAAAGAGCCTAATTCAGCCAGAAACGTAACTTTTGACCCAGAGCTCAGTTTCGAACAACATACATATGTTAGTGGTGTCCTGAGTCGGGGAAGCTAAAAAAACCACTCCATTCGCTGATCTGAGCTTTCCCTAAGGAGTTAGACCAAAGCTTATATCAGATTTGGCAAAAGAGTGCAATTCAGCCAGAAACGTAACTTTTGACACAGAGCTCAGTTTCGAACAACATACATATGTTAGTGGAGTCCTGAGTCGGGGAAGCTAAAAAACCACTCCATTCGCTGATCTGAGCTTTCCCTGAGGAGTTAGACCAAAGCTTATATTAGAATTGGCAAAATAGCACAATTCAACAAGAAACGTAACTTTTGACCCAGAGCTCAGTTTCCAATAACATACAATTGTTAGTGGAGTCCTGAGTCGGGGAAGCTAAAAAACCACTCCATTCGCTGATCTGAGCTTTCCCTAAGGAGTTAGACCAAAGCTTATATCAGATTTGGCAAAAGAGTGCAATTCAGCCAGAAACGTAACTTTTGACCCACAATGCAGTTTCGAATAACATAAACACGTTAATGGTGTCCTGAGTCGGGGAAGCTAAAAAACCACTCCATTCGCTGATCTGAGCTTTCCCTGAGATAGACCAAAGCTTACATCAGAATTAGCAAAAGAGCCTAATTCAGCAAGAAATGTAACTTTTGACCCAGAACACAGTTTCAAATAACATACACATGTTACTGGTGTTCTGTCGGGGAAGGTAAAAAAAGCCAAACCATTCGCTGATATGAGCTTTCACTGAGGAGTTAGACCAAAGCTTATATCAGATTTGGCAAAAGAGTGCAATTCAGCCAGAAACGTAACTTTTGACCCACAACGCAGTTTCGAATAACATAAACACGTTAATGGTGTCCTGAGTCGGGGAAGCTAAAAAACCACTCCATTCGCTGATCTGAGCTTTCCCTGAGGAGTTAGACCAAAGCTTACATCAGAATTAGCAAAAGAGCCTAATTCAGCCAGAAACGTAACTTTTGACCCAGAGCTCAGTTTCGAACAACATACATATGTTAGTGGTGTCCTGAGTCGGGGAAGCTAAAAAAACCACTCCATTCGCTGATCTGAGCTTTCCCTAAGGAGTTAGACCAAAGCTTATATCAGATTTGGCAAAAGAGTGCAATTCAGCCAGAAACGTAACTTTTGACCCACAATGCAGTTTCGAATAACATAAACACGTTAATGGTGTCCTGAGTCGGGGAAGCTAAAAAACCACTCCATTCGCTGATCTGAGCTTTCCCTGAGATAGACCAAAGCTTACATCAGAATTAGCAAAAGAGCCTAATTCAGCCAGAAACGTAACTTTTGACACAGATCTAAGTTTCGAATAACATACACATGTTAGTCGTGTCCTTTCGAGGAAGGTAAAAAAAAAAACACCATTCGCTGATATGAGCTTTCCCTGAGGAGTTAGACCAAAGCTAATATCAGAATTGGCAAAAGAGCCCAATTGAGCCACAAACGTAACTTTTGACCCAGAGCTCAGTTTTGAATTACATACACATGTTAGTGGTGTCCTGAGTTGGGGAAGCTAAAAAACCACTCCATTCGCTGATCTGAGCTTTCCCTAAGGAGTTAGACCAAAGCTTATATCAGATTTGGCAAAAGAGTGCAATTCAGCCAGAAACGTAACTTTTGACACAGAGCTCAGTTTCGAACAACATACATATGTTAGTGGAGTCCTGAGTCGGGGAAGCTAAAAAACTACTCCATTCGCTGATCTGAGCTTTCCCTGAGGAGTTAGACCAAAGCTTATATTAGAATTGGCAAAATAGCACAATTCAGCCAGAAACGTAACTTTTGACCCAGTGCTCAGTTTCGAACAACATACATACGTTACTGGTGTTCTGTCGGGGAAGGTAAAAAAAGCCAAACTATTCGCTGATATGAGCTTTCACTGAGGAGTTAGACCAAAGCTTATATCAGATTTGGCAAAAGAGTGCAATTCAGCCAGAAACGTAACTTTTGACCCACAATGCAGTTTCGAATAACATAAACACGTTAATGGTGTCCTGAGTCGGGGAAGCTAAAAAACCACTCCATTCGCTGATCTGAGCTTTCCCTGAGATAGACCAAAGCTTACATCAGAATTAGCAAAAGAGCCTAATTCAGCAAGAAATGTAACTTTTGACCCAGAACACAGTTTCAAATAACATACACATGTTACTGGTGTTCTGTCGGGGAAGGTAAAAAAAGCCAAACCATTCGCTGATATGAGCTTTCACTGAGGAGTTAGACCAAAGCTTATATCAGATTTGGCAAAAGAGTGCAATTCAGCCAGAAACGTAACTTTTGACCCACAACGCAGTTTCGAATAACATAAACACGTTAATGGTGTCCTGAGTCGGGGAAGCTAAAAAACCACTCCATTCGCTGATCTGAGCTTTCCCTGAGGAGTTAGACCAAAGCTTACATCAGAATTAGCAAAAGAGCCTAATTCAGCCAGAAACGTAACTTTTGACCCAGAGCTCAGTTTCGAACAACATACATATGTTAGTGGTGTCCTGAGTCGGGGAAGCTAAAAAAACCACTCCATTCGCTGATCTGAGCTTTCCCTAAGGAGTTAGACCAAAGCTTATATCAGATTTGGCAAAAGAGTGCAATTCAGCCAGAAACGTAACTTTTGACCCACAATGCAGTTTCGAATAACATAAACACGTTAATGGTGTCCTGAGTCGGGGAAGCTAAAAAACCACTCCATTCGCTGATCTGAGCTTTCCCTGAGATAGACCAAAGCTTACATCAGAATTAGCAAAAGAGCCTAATTCAGCCAGAAACGTAACTTTTGACACAGATCTAAGTTTCGAATAACATACACATGTTAGTCGTGTCCTTTCGAGGAAGGTAAAAAAAAAAACACCATTCGCTGATATGAGCTTTCCCTGAGGAGTTAGACCAAAGCTAATATCAGAATTGGCAAAAGAGCCCAATTGAGCCACAAACGTAACTTTTGACCCAGAGCTCAGTTTTGAATTACATACACATGTTAGTGGTGTCCTGAGTTGGGGAAGCTAAAAAACCACTCCATTCGCTGATCTGAGCTTTCCCTAAGGAGTTAGACCAAAGCTTATATCAGATTTGGCAAAAGAGTGCAATTCAGCCAGAAACGTAACTTTTGACACAGAGCTCAGTTTCGAACAACATACATATGTTAGTGGAGTCCTGAGTCGGGGAAGCTAA
Organism: Natrix helvetica; assembly: GCF_964273705.1. Taxonomy (NCBI): domain Eukaryota; kingdom Metazoa; phylum Chordata; class Lepidosauria; order Squamata; family Natricidae; genus Natrix; species Natrix helvetica. Next base: position 4,201,945 of record NC_138559.1, on the reverse strand, counting down.
AAAACTACTCCATTCGCTGATCTGAGCTTTCCCTGAGGAGTTAGACCAAAGCTTATATTAGAATTGGCAAAATAGCACAATTCAGCCAGAAACGTAACTTTTGACCCAGTGCTCAGTTTCGAACAACATACATACGTTACTGGTGTTCTGTCGGGGAAGGTAAAAAAAGCCAAACTATTCGCTGATATGAGCTTTCACTGAGGAGTTAGACCAAAGCTTATATCAGATTTGGCAAAAGAGTGCAATTCAGCCAGAAACGTAACTTTTGACCCACAACGCAGTTTCGAATAACATAAACACGTTAATGGTGTCCTGAGTCGGGGAAGCTAAAAAACCACTCCATTCGCTGATCTGAGCTTTCCCTGAGGAGATAGACCAAAGCTTACATCAGAATTAGCAAAAGAGCCTAATTCAGCCAGAAAGGTAACTTTTGACCCAGAACACAGTTTCGAATAACATACACATGTTACTGGTGTTCTGTCGGGGAAGGTAAAAAAAGCCACAGCATTCGCTGATATGAGCTTTCACTGAGGAGTTAGACCAAAGCTTATATCAGAATTAGCAAAAGAGCCTAATTCAGCCAGAAACGTAACTTTTGACCCAGAACTCAGTTTCGAACAACATACAAAGTTTTGTAGTATCCTGAGTCGGGAAACCTAGAAAACCACTCCATTCGCTGATCTGAGCTTTCCCTAAGGAGTTAGACCAAAGCTTATATCAGATTTGGCAGAAGAGTGCAATTCAGCCAGAAACGTAACTTTTGACCCACAACGCAGTTTCGAATAACATAAACACGTTAATGGTGTCCTGAGTCGGGGAAGCTAAAAAACCACTCCATTCGCTGATCTGAGCTTTCCCTGAGGAGATAGACCAAAGCTTACATCAGAATTAGCAAAAGAGCCTAATTCAGCAAGAAATGTAACTTTTGACCCAGAACACAGTTTCAAATAACATACACATGTTACTGGTGTTCTGTCGAGGAAGGTAAAAAAAGCGAAACCATTCGCTGATATGAGCTTTCACTGAGGAGTTAGACCAAAGCTTATATCAGATTTGGCAAAAGAGTGCAATTCAGCCAGAAACGTAACTTTTGACCCAGAGCTCAGTTTTGAATTACATACACATGTTAGTGGTGTCCTGAGTCGGGGAAGCTAAAAAACCACTCCATTCGCTGATCTGAGCTTTCCCTGAGGAGATAGACCAAAGCTTACATCAGAATTAGCAAAAGAGCCTAATTCAGCCAGAAACGTAACTTTTGACCCAGAGCTCAGTTTCGAACAACATACATATGTCAGTGGTGTCCTGAGTCGGGGAAGCTAAAAAAACCACTCCATTCGCTGATCTGAGCTTTCCCTAAGGAGTTAGACCAAAGCTTATATCAGATTTGGCAAAAGAGTGCAATTCAGCCAGAAACGTAACTTTTGACACAGAGCTCAGTTTCGAACAACATACATATGTTAGTGGAGTCCTGAGTCGGGGAAGCTAAAAAACCACTCCATTCGCTGATCTGAGCTTTCCCTGAGGAGTTAGACCAAAGCTTATATTAGAATTAACAAAATAGCACAATTCAGCCAGAAACGTAACTTTTGACCCAGAGCTCAGTTTCGAACAACATACATATGTTAGTGGTGTCCTGAGTCGGGGAAGCTAAAAAACCACTCCATTCGCTGATCTGAGCTTTCCCTAAGGAGTTAGACCAAAGCTTATATCAGATTTGGCAAAAGAGTGCAATTCAGCCAGAAACGTAACTTTTGACCCAGTGCTCAGTTTCGAACAACATACATATGTTAGTGGTGTCCTGAGTCGGGGAAGCTAAAAAACCACTCCATTCGCTGATCTGAGCTTTCCCTAAGGAGTTAGACCAAAGCTTATATCAGATTTGGCAAAAGAGTACAATTCAGCCAGAAACGAAACTTTTGACCCACAACGCAGTTTCGAATAACATAAACACGTTAATGGTGTTCTGAGTCGGGGAAGCTAAAAAACCACTCCATTCGCTGATCTGAGCTTTCACTGAGGAGTTAGACCAAAGCTTACATCGGAATTAGCAAAAGAGCCTAATTCAGCCAGAAATGTAACTTTTGACCCAGAACACAGTTTCGAATAACATAAACACGTTAATGGTGTTCTGAGTCGGGGAAGCTAAAAAACCACTCCATTCGCTGATCTGAGCTTTCACTGAGGAGTTAGACCAAAACTTACATCGGATTTAGCAAAAGAGCCTAATTCAGCCAGAAATGTAACTTTTGACCCAGAACACAGTTTCGAATAACATACACATGTTACTGGTGTTCTGTCGGGGAAGGTAAAAAAACCCACAGCATTCGCTGATATGAGCTTTCACTGAGGAGTTAGACCAAAGCTTATATCAGAATTAGCAAAAGAGCCTAATTCAGCCAGAAACGTAACTTTTGACCCAGAACTCAGTTTCGAACAACATACAAAGTTCTGTAGTATCCTGAGTCGGGAAACCTAGAAAACCACTCCATTCGCTGATCTGAGCTTTCCCTAAGGAGTTAGACCAAAGCTTATATCAGATTTGGCAGAAGAGTGCAATTCAGCCAGAAACGTAACTTTTGACCCACAACGCAGTTTCGAATAACATAAACACGTTAATGGTGTCCTGAGTCGGGGAAGCTAAAAAACCACTCCATTCGCTGATCTGAGCTTTCCCTGAGGAGATAGACCAAAGCTTACATCAGAATTAGCAAAAGAGCCTAATTCAGCCAGAAAGGTAACTTTTGACCCAGAACACAGTTTCGAATAACATACACATGTTACTGGTGTTCTGTCGGGGAAGGTAAAAAAAGCCACAGCATTCGCTGATATGAGCTTTCACTGAGGAGTTAGACCAAAGCTTATATCAGAATTAGCAAAAGAGCCTAATTCAGCCAGAAACGTAACTTTTGACCCAGAACTCAGTTTCGAACAACATACAAAGTTTTGTAGTATCCTGAGTCGGGAAACCTAGAAAACCACTCCATTCGCTGATCTGAGCTTTCCCTAAGGAGTTAGACCAAAGCTTATATCAGATTTGGCAGAAGAGTGCAATTCAGCCAGAAACGTAACTTTTGACCCACAACGCAGTTTCGAATAACATAAACACGTTAATGGTGTCCTGAGTCGGGGAAGCTAAAAAACCACTCCATTCGCTGATCTGAGCTTTCCCTGAGGAGATAGACCAAAGCTTACATCAGAATTAGCAAAAGAGCCTAATTCAGCAAGAAATGTAACTTTTGACCCAGAACACAGTTTCAAATAACATACACATGTTACTGGTGTTCTGTCGAGGAAGGTAAAAAAAGCCAAACCATTCGCTGATATGAGCTTTCACTGAGGAGTTAGACCAAAGCTTATATCAGATTTGGCAAAAGAGTGCAATTCAGCCAGAAACGTAACTTTTGACCCAGAGCTCAGTTTTGAATTACATACACATGTTAGTGGTGTCCTGAGTCGGGGAAGCTAAAAAACCACTCCATTCGCTGATCTGAGCTTTCCCTGAGGAGATAGACCAAAGCTTACATCAGAATTAGCAAAAGAGCCTAATTCAGCCAGAAACGTAACTTTTGACCCAGAGCTCAGTTTCGAACAACATACATATGTCAGTGGTGTCCTGAGTCGGGGAAGCTAAAAAAACCACTCCATTCGCTGATCTGAGCTTTCCCTAAGGAGTTAGACCAAAGCTTATATCAGATTTGGCAAAAGAGTGCAATTCAGCCAGAAACGTAACTTTTGACACAGAGCTCAGTTTCGAACAACATACATATGTTAGTGGAGTCCTGAGTCGGGGAAGCTAAAAAACCACTCCATTCGCTGATCTGAGCTTTCCCTGAGGAGTTAGACCAAAGCTTATATTAGAATTAACAAAATAGCACAATTCAGCCAGAAACGGAACTTTTGACCCAGAGCTCAGTTTCGAACAACATACATATGTTAGTGGTGTCCTGAGTCGGGGAAGCTAAAAAACCACTCCATTCGCTGATCTGAGCTTTCCCTAAGGAGTTAGACCAAAGCTTATATCAGATTTGGCAAAAGAGTGCAATTCAGCCAGAAACGTAACTTTTGACCCAGTGCTCAGTTTCGAACAACATACATATGTTAGTGGTGTCCTGAGTCGGGGAAGCTAAAAAACCACTCCATTCGCTGATCTGAGCTTTCCCTAAGGAGTTAGACCAAAGCTTATATCAGATTTGGCAAAAGAGTACAATTCAGCCAGAAACGAAACTTTTGACCCACAACGCAGTTTCGAATAACATAAACACGTTAATGGTGTCCTGAGTCGGGGAAGCTAAAAAACCACTCCATTCGCTGATCTGAGCTTTCCCTGAGGAGATAGACCAAAGCTTACATCAGAATTAGCAAAAGAGCCTAATTCAGCCAGAAATGTAACTTTTGACCCAGAGCTCAGTTTCCAATAACATACATATGTTAGTGGAGTCCTGAGTCGGGGAAGCTAAAAAACTACTCCATTCGCTGATCTGAGCTTTCCCTGAGGAGTTAGACCAAAGCTTATATTAGAATTGGCAAAATAGCACAATTCAGCCAGAAACGTAACTTTTGACCCAGTGCTAAGTTTCGAACAACATACATACGTTACTGGTGTTCTGTCGGGGAAGGTAAAAAAAGCCAAACCATTCGCTGATATGAGCTTTCACTGAGGAGTTAGACCAAAGCTTATATCAGATTTGGCAAAAGAGTGCAATTCAGCCAGAAACGTAACTTTTGACCCACAACGCAGTTTCGAATAACATAAACACGTTAATGGTGTCCTGAGTCGGGGAAGCTAAAAAACCACTCCATTCGCTGATCTGAGCTTTCCCTGAGGAGATAAACCAAAGCTTACATCAGAATTAGCAAAAGAGCCTAATTCAGCCAGAAAGGTAACTTTTGACCCAGAACACAGTTTCGAATAACATACACATGTTACTGGTGTTCTGTCGGGGAAGGTAAAAAAAGCCACAGCATTCGCTGATATGAGCTTTCACTGAGGAGTTAGACCAAAGCTTATATCAGAATTAGCAAAAGAGCCTAATTCAGCCAGAAACGTAACTTTTGACCCAGAACTCAGTTTCGAACAACATACAAAGTTTTGTAGTATCCTGAGTCGGGAAACCTAGAAAACCACTCCATTCGCTGATCTGAGCTTTCCCTAAGGAGTTAGACCAAAGCTTATATCAGATTTGGCAGAAGAGTGCAATTCAGCCAGAAACGTAACTTTTGACCCACAACGCAGTTTCGAATAACATAAACACGTTAATGGTGTCCTGAGTCGGGGAAGCTAAAAAACCACTCCATTCGCTGATCTGAGCTTTCCCTGAGGAGATAGACCAAAGCTTACATCAGAATTAGCAAAAGAGCCTAATTCAGCAAGAAATGTAACTTTTGACCCAGAACACAGTTTCAAATAACATACACATGTTACTGGTGTTCTGTCGGGGAAGGTAAAAAAAGCCAAACCATTCGCTGATATGAGCTTTCACTGAGGAGTTAGACCAAAGCTTATATCAGATTTGGCAAAAGAGTGCAATTCAGCCAGAAACGTAACTTTTGACCCACAACGCAGTTTCGAATAACATAAACACGTTAATGGTGTCCTGAGTCGGGGAAGCTAAAAAACCACTCCATTCGCTGATCTGAGCTTTCCCTGAGGAGATAGACCAAAGCTTACATCAGAATTAGCAAAAGAGCCTAATTCAGCAAGAAATGTAACTTTTGACCCAGAACACAGTTTCAAATAACATACACATGTTACTGGTGTTCTGTCGGGGAAGGTAAAAAAAGCCACAGCATTCGCTGATATGAGCTTTCACTGAGGAGTTAGACCAAAGCTTATATCAGATTTGGCAAAAGAGTGCAATTCAGCCAGAAACGTAACTTTTGACCCACAACGCAGTTTCGAATAACATAAACACGTTAATGGTGTCCTGAGTCGGGGAAGCTAAAAAACCACTCCATTCGCTGATCTGAGCTTTCCCTGAGGAGTTAGACCAAAGCTTATATTAGAATTGGCAAAATAGCACAATTCAGCCAGAAATGTAACTTTTGACCCAGAACACAGTTTCGAATAACATAAACACGTTAATGGTGTTCTGAGTCGGGGAAGCTAAAAAACCACTCCATTCGCTGATCTGAGCTTTCACTGAGGAGTTAGACCAAAACTTACATCGGAATTAGCAAAAGAGCCTAATTCAGCCAGAAATGTAACTTTTGACACAGAACACAGTTTCGAATAACATACACATGTTACTGGTGTTCTGTCGGGGAAGGTAAAAAAAGCCACAGCATTCGCTGATATGAGCTTTCACTGAGGAGTTAGACCAAAGCTTATATCAGAATTAGCAAAAGAGCCTAATTCAGCCAGAAATGTAACTTTTGACCCAGAACTCAGTTTCGAACAACATACAAAGTTTTGTAGTATCCTGAGTTGGGAAACCTAGAAAACCACTCCATTCGCTTATCTGAGCTTTCACTGAGGAGTTAGACCAAAGCTTATATCAGAATTGGCAAAAGAGCCCAATTCAGCCAGAAATGTAACTTTTGACCCAGAGCTCAGTTTTGAAAAACATAAACACATTAATGGTGTCCAGAGTCGAGGAAGCTAAAAGACCACTCCATTCGAGGATCTGCGCTTTCCCTGAGGAGTTAGACCAAAGCTTATATCAGATTTGGAAAAAGAGTGCAATTCAGCCAGAAACGTAACTTTTGACCCAGAGCGCAGTTTTGAATTACATACACATGTTAGTGGTGTCCTGAGTCGGGGAAGCTAAAAAACCACTCCATTCGCTGATCTGAGCTTTCCCTGAGGAGATAGACCAAAGCTTACATCAGAATTAGCAAAAGAGCCTAATTCAGCCAGAAACGTAACTTTTGACCCAGAGCTCAGTTTCGAACAACATACATATGTTAGTAGTGTCCTGAGTCGGGGAAGCTAAAAAAACCACTCCATTCGCTGATCTGAGCTTTCCCTAAGGAGTTAGACCAAAGCTTATATCAGATTTGGCAAAAGAGTGCAATTCAGCCAGAAACGTAACTTTTGACACAGAGCTCAGTTTCGAACAACATACATATGTTAGTGGAGTCCTGAGTCGGGGAAGCTAAAAAACCACTCCATTCGCTGATCTGAGCTTTCCCTGAGGAGTTAGACCAAAGCTTATATTAGAATTAACAAAATAGCACAATTCAGCCAGAAACGTAACTTTTGACCCAGAGCTCAGTTTCGAACAACATATGTTAGTGGTGTCCTGAGTCGGGGAAGCTAAAAAACCACTCCATTCGCTGATCTGAGCTTTCCCTAAGGAGTTAGACCAAAGCTTATATCAGATTTGGCAAAAGAGTGCAATTCAGCCAGAAACGTAACTTTTGACCCAGAGCTCAGTTTTGAATTACATACACATGTTACTGGTGTTCTGTCGGGGAAGGTAAAAAAAGCCACAGCATTCGCTGATATGAGCTTTCACTGAGGAGTTAGACCAAAGTTTATATCAGAATTAGCAAAAGAGCCTAATTCAGCCAGAAACGTAACTTTTGACCCAGAGCTCAGTTTCGAACAACATACAAAGTTTTGTAGTATCCTGAGTCGGGAAACCTAGAAAACCACTCCATTCGCTGATCTGAGCTTTCCCTGAGGAGTTAGACGAAAGCTTATATTAGAATTGGCAAAATAGCACAATTCAACAAGAAACGTAACTTTTGACCCAGAGCTCAGTTTCCAATAACATACAATTGTTAGTGGAGTCCTGAGTCAGGGAAGCTAAAAAACCACTCCATTCGCTTATCTGAGCTTTCACTGAGGAGTTAGACCAAAGCTTATATCAGAATTGGCAAAAGAGCCCAATTCAGCCAGAAATGTAACTTTTGACCCAGAGCTCAGTTTTGAAAAACATAATTAATGGTGTCCAGAGTCGAGGAAGCTAAAAGACCACTCCATTCGAGGATCTGCGCTTTCCCTGAGGAGTTAGACCAAAGCTTATATCAGATTTGGCAAAAGAGTGCAATTCAGCCAGAAACGTAACTTTTGACCCAGAGCTCAGTTTTGAATTACATACACATGTTAGTGGTGTCCTGAGTCGGGGAAGCTAAAAAACCACTCCATTCGCTGATCTGAGCTTTCCCTGAGGAGATAGACCAAAGCTTACATCAGAATTAGCAAAAGAGCCTAATTCAGCCAGAAACGTAACTTTTGACCCAGAGCTCAGTTTCGAACAACATACATATGTTAGTAGTGTCCTGAGTCGGGGAAGCTAAAAAAAACCACTCCATTCGCTGATCTGAGCTTTCCCTAAGGAGTTAGACCAAAGCTTATATCAGATTTGGCAAAAGAGTGCAATTCAGCCAGAAACGTAACTTTTGACACAGAGCTCAGTTTCGAACAACATACATATGTTAGTGGAGTCCTGAGTCGGGGAAGCTAAAAAACCACTCCATTCGCTGATCTGAGCTTTCCCTGAGGAGTTAGACCAAAGCTTATATTAGAATTAACAAAATAGCACAATTCAGCCAGAAACGTAACTTTTGACCCAGAGCTCAGTTTCGAACAACATACATATGTTAGTGGTGTCCTGAGTCGGGGAAGCTAAAAACCCACTCCATTCGCTGATCTGAGCTTTCCCTAAGGAGTTAGACCAAAGCTTATATCAGATTTGGCAAAAGAGTGCAATTCAGCCAGAAACGTAACTTTTGACCCAGAGCTCAGTTTTGAATTACATACACATGTTACTGGTGTTCTGTCGGGGAAGGTAAAAAAAGCCACAGCATTCGCTGATATGAGCTTTCACTGAGGAGTTAGACCAAAGTTTATATCAGAATTAGCAAAAGAGCATAATTCAGCCAGAAACGTAACTTTTGACCCAGAGCTCAGTTTCGAACAACATACAAAGTTTTGTAGTATCCTGAGTCGGGAAACCTAGAAAACCACTCCATTCGCTGATCTGAGCTTTCCCTGAGGAGATAGACGAAAGCTTATATTAGAATTGGCAAAAGAGCCTAATTCAGCCAGAAACGTAACTTTTGACCCACAACGCAGTTTCGAATAACATAAACACGTTAATGGTGACCAGAGTCGAGGAAGCTAAAAGACCACTCCATTCGAGGATCTGCGCTTTCCCTGAGGAGTTAGACCAAAGCTTATATCAGATTTGGCAAAAGAGTGCAAATCAGCCAGAAACGTAACTTTTGACCCAGAGCTCAGTTTCGAACAACATACATATGTCAGTGGTGTCCTGAGTCGGGGAAGCTAAAAAAACCACTCCATTCGCTGATCTGAGCTTTCCCTAAGGAGTTAGACCAAAGCTTATATCAGATTTGGCAAAAGAGTGTAATTCAGCCAGAAACGTAACTTTTGACACAGAGCTCAGTTTCGAACAACATACATATGTTAGTGGAGTCCTGAGTCGGGGAAGCTAAAAAACCACTCCATTCGCTGATCTGAGCTTTCCCTGAGGAGTTAGACCAAAGCTTATATTAGAATTAACAAAATAGCACAATTCAGCCAGAAACGTAACTTTTGACCCAGAGCTCAGTTTCGAACAACATACATATGTTAGTGGTGTCCTGAGTCGGGGAAGCTAAAAAACCACTCCATTCGCTGATCTGAGCTTTCCCTAAGGAGTTAGACCAAAGCTTATATCAGATTTGGCAAAAGAGTGCAATTCAGCCAGAAACGTAACTTTTGACCCAGAGCTCAGTTTTGAATTACATACACATGTTACTGGTGTTCTGTCGGGGAAGGTAAAAAAAGCCACAGCATTCGCTGATATGAGCTTTCACTGAGGAGTTAGACCAAAACTTATATCAGAATTAGCAAAAGAGCCTAATTCAGCCAGAAACGTAACTTTTGACCCAGAGCTCAGTTTCGAACAACATACAAAGTTTTGTAGTATCCTGAGTCGGGAAACCTAGAAAACCACTCCATTCGCTGATCTGAGCTTTCCCTGAGGAGATAGACGAAAGCTTATATTAGAATTGGCAAAAGAGCCTAATTCAGCCAGAAACGTAACTTTTGACTCAGAGCTCAGTTTCGAACAACATACAAAGTTTTGTAGTATCCTGAGTCGGGAAACCTAGAAAACCACTCCATTCGCGGATCTGAGCTTTCCCTGAGGAGTTAGACGAAAGCTTATCTTAGAATTGGCAAAATAGCACAATTCAACAAGAAACGTAACTTTTGACCCAGAGCTCAGTTTCCAATAACATACAATTGTTAGTGGAGTCCTGAGTCGGGGAAGCTAAAAAACCACTCCATTCGCTTATCTGAGCTTTCACTGAGGAGTTAGACCAAAGCTTATATCAGAATTGGCAAAAGAGCCCAATTCAGCCAGAAATGTAACTTTTGACCCACAACGCAGTTTCGAATAACATAAACACGTTAATGGTGTCCAGAGTCGAGGAAGCTAAAAGACCACTCCATTCGAGGATCTGCGCTTTCCCTGAGGAGTTAGACCAAAGCTTATATCAGATTTGGCAAAAGAGTGCAATTCAGCCAGAAACGTAACTTTTGACCCAGAGCTCAGTTTTGAATTACATACACATGTTAGTGGTGTCCTGAGTCGGGGAAGCTAAAAAACCACTCCATTCGCTGATCTGAGCTTTCCCTGAGGAGATAGACGAAAGCTTACATCAGAATTAGCAAAAGAGTTTAAAAAAACCAATAAAACTTCTTGAAAAAAAAAAAAAAAAGAATTAGCAAAAGAGCCTAATTCAGCCAGAAACGTAACTTTTGACCCAGAGCTCAGTTTCGAACAACATACATATGTCAGTGGTGTCCTGAGTCGGGGAAGCTAAAAAAACCACTCCATTCGCTGATCTGAGCTTTCCCTAAGGAGTTTGACCAAAGCTTATATCAGATTTGGCAAAAGAGTGCAATTCAGCCAGAAACGTAACTTTTGACACAGAGCTCAGTTTCGAACAACATACATATGTTAGTGGAGTCCTGAGTCGGGGAAGCTAAAAAACCACTCCATTCGCTGATCTGAGCTTTCCCTGAGGAGTTAGACCAAAGCTTATATTAGAATTAACAAAATAGCACAATTCAGCCAGAAACGTAACTTTTGACCCAGAGCTCGGTTTCGAACAACATACATATGTTAGTGGTGTCCTGAGTCGGGGAAGCTAAAAAACCACTCCATTCGCTGATCTGAGCTTTCCCTAAGGAGTTAGACCAAAGCTTATATCAGATTTGGCAAAAGAGTGCAATTCAGCCAGAAACGTAACTTTTGACACAGAGCTCAGTTTCGAACAACATACATATGTTAGTGGAGTCCTGAGTCGGGGAAGCTAAAAAACCACTCCATTCGCTGATCTGAGCTTTCCCTGAGGAGTTAGACCAAAGCTTATATTAGAATTAACAAAATAGCACAATTCAGCCAGAAACGTAACTTTTGACCCAGAGCTCAGTTTCGAACAACATACATATGTTAGTGGTGTCCTGAGTCGGGGAAGCTAAAAAACCACTCCATTCGCTGATCTGAGCTTTCCCTAAGGAGTTAGACCAAAGCTTATATCAGATTTGGCAAAAGAGTGCAATTCAGCCAGAAACGTAACTTTTGACCCAGAGCTCAGTTTTGAATTACATACACATGTTACTGGTGTTCTGTCGGGGAAGGTAAAAAAAGCCACAGCATTCGCTGATATGAGCTTTCACTGAGGAGTTAGACCAAAGTTTATATCAGAATTAGCAAAAGAGCCTAATTCAGCCAGAAACGTAACTTTTGACCCAGAGCTCAGTTTCGAACAACATACAAAGTTTTGTAGTATCCTGAGTCGGGAAACCTAGAAAACCACTCCATTCGCTGATCTGAGCTTTCCCTGAGGAGATAGACGAAAGCTTATATTAGAATTGGCAAAAGAGCCTAATTCAGCCAGAAACGTAACTTTTGACTCAGAGCTCAGTTTCGAACAACATACAAAGTTTTGTAGTATCCTGAGTCGGGAAACCTAGAAAACCACTCCATTCGCGGATCTGAGCTTTCCCTGAGGAGTTAGACGAAAGCTTATCTTAGAATTGGCAAAATAGCACAATTCAACAAGAAACGTAACTTTTGACCCAGAGCTCAGTTTCCAATAACATACAATTGTTAGTGGAGTCCTGAGTCGGGGAAGCTAAAAAACCACTCCATTCGCTTATCTGAGCTTTCACTGAGGAGTTAGACCAAAGCTTATATCAGAATTGGCAAAAGAGCCCAATTCAGCCAGAAATGTAACTTTTGACCCACAACGCAGTTTCGAATAACATAAACACGTTAATGGTGTCCAGAGTCGAGGAAGCTAAAAGACCACTCCATTCGAGGATCTGCGCTTTCCCTGAGGAGTTAGACCAAAGCTTATATCAGATTTGGCAAAAGAGTGCAATTCAGCCAGAAACGTAACTTTTGACCCAGAGCTCAGTTTTGAATTACATACACATGTTAGTGGTGTCCTGAGTCGGGGAAGCTAAAAAACCACTCCATTCGCTGATCTGAGCTTTCCCTGAGGAGATAGACGAAAGCTTACATCAGAATTAGCAAAAGAGCCTAATTCAGCCAGAAACGTAACTTTTGACCCAGAGCTCAGTTTCGAACAACATACATATGTCAGTGGTGTCCTGAGTCGGGGAAGCTAAAAAAACCACTCCATTCGCTGATCTGAGCTTTCCCTAAGGAGTTTGACCAAAGCTTATATCAGATTTGGCAAAAGAGTGCAATTCAGCCAGAAACGTAACTTTTGACACAGAGCTCAGTTTCGAACAACATACATATGTTAGTGGAGTCCTGAGTCGGGGAAGCTAAAAAACCACTCCATTCGCTGATCTGAGCTTTCCCTGAGGAGTTAGACCAAAGCTTATATTAGAATTAACAAAATAGCACAATTCAGCCAGAAACGTAACTTTTGACCCAGAGCTCAGTTTCGAACAACATACATATGTTAGTGGTGTCCTGAGTCGGGGAAGCTAAAAAACCACTCCATTCGCTGATCTGAGCTTTCCCTAAGGAGTTAGACCAAAGCTTATATCAGATTTGGCAAAAGAGTGCAATACAGCCAGAAACGTAACTTTTGACCCAGAGCTCAGTTTTGAATTACATACACATGTTAGTGGTGTCCTGAGTCGGGGAAGCTAAAAAACCACTCCATTCGCTGATCTGAGCTTTCCCTGAGGAGATAGACCAAAGCTTACATCAGAATTAGCAAAAGAGCCTAATTCAGCAAGAAATGTAACTTTTGACCCAGAACACAGTTTCAAATAACATACACATGTTACTGGTGTTCTGTCGGGGAAGGTAAAAAAAGCCAAACCATTCGCTGATATGAGCTTTCACTGAGGAGTTAGACCAAAGCTTACATCAGATTTGGCAAAAGAGTGCAATTCAGCCAGAAACGTAACTTTTGACCCAGAGCTCAGTTTTGAATTACATACACATGTTACTGGTGTTCTGTCGGGGAAGGTAAAAAAAGCCACAGCATTCGCTGATATGAGCTTTCACTGAGGAGTTAGACCAAAGTTTATATCAGAATTAGCAAAAGAGCCTAATTCAGCCAGAAACGTAACTTTTGACCCAGAGCTCAGTTTCGAACAACATACAAAGTTTTGTAGTATCCTGAGTCGGGAAACCTAGAAAACCACTCCATTCGCTGATCTGAGCTTTCCCTGAGGAGATAGACGAAAGCTTATATTAGAATTGGCAAAAGAGCCTAATTCAGCCAGAAACGTAACTTTTGACTCAGAGCTCAGTTTCGAACAACATACAAAGTTTTGTAGTATCCTGAGTCGGGAAACCTAGAAAACCACTCCATTCGCTGATCTGAGCTTTCCCTGAGGAGTTAGACGAAAGCTTATATTAGAATTGGCAAAATAGCACAATTCAACAAGAAACGTAACTTTTGACCCAGAGCTCAGTTTCCAATAACATACAATTGTTAGTGGAGTCCTGAGTCGGGGAAGCTAAAAAACCACTCCATTCGCTTATCTGAGCTTTCACTGAGGAGTTAGACCAAAGCTTATATCAGAATTGGCAAAAGAGCCCAATTCAGCCAGAAATGTAACTTTTGACCCACAACGAAGTTTCGAATAACATAAACACGTTAATGGTGTCCAGAGTCGAGGAAGCTAAAAGACCACTCCATTCGAGGATCTGCGCTTTCCCTGAGGAGTTAGACCAAAGCTTATATCAGATTTGGCAAAAGAGTGCAATTCAGCCAGAAACGTAACTTTTGACCCAGAGCTCAGTTTTGAATTACATACACATGTTAGTGGTGTCCTGAGTCGGGGAAGCTAAAAAACCACTCCATTCGCTGATCTGAGCTTTCCCTGAGGAGATAGACCAAAGCTTACATCAGAATTAGCAAAAGAGCCTAATTCAGCCAGAAACGTAACTTTTGACCCAGAGCTCAGTTTCGAACAACATACATATGTCAGTGGTGTCCTGAGTCGGGGAAGCTAAAAAAACCACTCCATTCGCTGATCTGAGCTTTCCCTAAGGAGTTTGACCAAAGCTTATATCAGATTTGGCAAAAGAGTGCAATTCAGCCAGAAACGTAACTTTTGACACAGAGCTCAGTTTCGAACAACATACATATGTTAGTGGAGTCCTGAGTCGGGGAAGCTAAAAAACCACTCCATTCGCTGATCTGAGCTTTCCCTGAGGAGTTAGACCAAAGCTTATATTAGAATTAACAAAATAGCACAATTCAGCCAGAAACGTAACTTTTGACCCAGAGCTCAGTTTCGAATAACATAAACACGTTAATGGTGTCCTGAGTCGGGGAAGCTAAAAAACCACTCCATTCGCTGATCTGAGCTTTCCCTGAGATAGACCAAAGCTTACATCAGAATTAGCAAAAGAGCCTAATTCAGCCAGAAACGTAACTTTTGACACAGATCTAAGTTTCGAATAACATACACATGTTAGTCGTGTCCTTTCGAGGAAGGAAAAAAAAAAACACCATTCGCTGATCTGAGCTTTCCCTGAGGAGTTAGACCAAAGCTTATATCAGAATTGGCAAAAGAGCCCAATTGAGCCACAAACGTAACTTTTGACCCAGAGCTCAGTTTTGAATTACATACACATGTTAGTGGTGTCCTGAGTTGGGGAAGCTAAAAAACCACTCCATTCGCTGATCTGAGCTTTCCCTAAGGAGTTAGACCAAAGCTTATATCAGATTTGGCAAAAGAGTGCAATTCAGCCAGAAACGTAACTTTTGACACAGAGCTCAGTTTCGAACAACATACATATGTTAGTGGAGTCCTGAGTCGGGGAAGCTAAAAAACCACTCCATTCGCTGATCTAAGCTTTCCCTGAGGAGATAGACCAAAGCTTACATCAGAATTAGCAAAAGAGCCTAATTCAGCCAGAAAGGTAACTTTTGACCCAGAACACAGTTTCGAATAACATACAAATGTTACTGGTGTTCTG